>NW_022589705.1:79568454-79677836 GCF_004348235.1 Phoca vitulina
ATTTATTTCTTTGACAGAGACACAGCGAGAGAGGGAACACAAGCAGGGGGAGTGGGAGAGGGAGAAGCAGGCTTCCCGTGGAGCAGGGAGCCCGATGCGGGGCTCGATCCCAGGACCCTGGGATCATGACCTGAGCCGAAGGCAGACGCTTAACGACTGAGCCACCCAGGCGCCCCTATCAGACACTTTTCAATATGATTTGGAAATCATTTTCTTTCTTGAAATATTAAACTGAATGTTTAAAATACAGTATAGTATGCAAAATAATGCACTAAGAAGTAAATTATCAGACCATAATTAAATTTGGATTAGAAGACGTAGTGGTGCTTCAAAACTTAAATATACAAATAAATACACAACTATATACAAACTAAATATACAATATATTCTCAGCTCAAAATCTAACCGTATGGGGCGCCTGGGTGGCTCAGTCGTTAAGCGTCTGCCTTCGGCTCAGGTCAGGATCCCAGGGCCCTGAGATCGAGCCCCACATCGGGCTCCCTGCTCTGCGGGAAGTCTGCTTCTCCCTCTCCCACTCTCCCTGCTTGGGTTCCCTCTCTCACTGTGTTTCTCTCTGTCAAATAAATAAATAAAATCTTTAAAAAAAAAATCTAACCGTATGCTAAGCAAAATAAGTCAGTCAGAAAAAGACAAATGCCATATGATTTCACTCACATGTGGAATTTAAGAAACAAAACAGATGAACATAGGGGAAGGGGAAAAAAAGAGAGGGAGGCAAACCTTAAGAGACTCTTAACTATAGAGAACAAACAGGGTTGCTGGAGGGGAGGTGGGCAGAGAATGGACTAATAAATGGGTGATAGGTATTAAGGAGTACACTTGTGATGAGCACTGGGTTTTACATATAAGTGATGAATCACTAAATTCTATTCCTGAAACCAATATTACATTATATGTTAACTAACTAGAATTTAAATAAAAACTTTTGAAAAAATCTAACAGTATTATGCTCTCAATATTTATTTTTTACTGAATTACAATTGACATACAATATCCTATTAGTTTCAGATGTGCAACACAATGATTTGATATTTTTACACATTACAAAATGATCCCCACAATAAGTCTAGTTAACATCTATCATAATACAAAGTTATTATTATTGACCATATACCTATGTGTACCCATATTTAAATTATCAATTGAGATATTAAAAATCAAACAAAATGTTTAAACTTTTATGTATAAAACAAGAGTATGTGCCTTGGAAAAAAAGCATTAGTTCTTCTACTGTACTAACTTTTCATATTTGTCTGTGCTATTTGTAAACCACTGCCCTCCAGAAAGTCACTCCAAAAACCTAAATGGCCAAAAATATTAATGACAATAAGGTTATACTGTCATGGAGCAAGTTTACTTCTAAGTGACTTGCAGAGTATAGAGTCTTTTAATACTGTAGTTGATCTGCACTAATACCAAAAGAAGAGATAAATAAGATTAAAGTTGACATGAAAGAGTAAATGTACCGAGGGCCTGAAAAAATAGACTATTTAGTCTGAAACTGAACAGAAGAGACATCTCAGGCTGAAAATTATATGGCTATATCAAACTCAGGCTTGGTTTGTTTTTTATCCCCACACTAATACTAACAAACTTTTTGGGAAAGAAAGATACCTGCATTTGGGGTAGGAGGGAGGTGTTTAAAAAAAAAAAAAAGCCTTTTGCAATCAAAGATGACTAATTAGTACTGCACACTCCTGAAAGATATAGAAATGTACACATAAAAAAAGTATAATTGAACATTAAGTCCAAAAAACAATGATTCACAAGTAATTTATAAGAAACAACTGCAATCAATGATTAGAACACAGAAAAGGCATATTTCAACCTCTTGGTTAATACCTTAATATTACTTATTATGCAGAGCGAGATTTACCGTAAAAGTAAAGAAGCTTAAGCTTCAGGGCCCTCATTTAAACTGGCCCCTGACAAGACCAGTGATATTTCAAAGCCATAATATGAAAATCTCTAGAGGAGTGTGAAGCCAAAAAAATAGGAAAAAATTAAAAATGTTATGCTATTTTTCTGAATTTTGTGACATTTGTGCTATTTTTCAACTTTTAAAAATATGTCATTTGTTGTAATTTATTTTCTCTATTTGTTTTCATCTCTAATTTTGTATTCATAATTTTATATTCTTTTTCTTTAAAAAGCCCCTGTTGTGGGGCACCAGGGTGGCTCAGTCAGTTAGATGTCTGCCTTTGGCTCAGGTCATGATCCCAGGGTCCTGTGTTGGGCTCCCTGCTCAGCAAGGAGGTCTGCTTCTCTTCCTCTCCCTCTGCCCCTGCTCATGTGTTGTCTCTCTCACTCACTCTCAAATAAATAATCTTAAAAAAAAAAAAAGTGCCCCTGTTGTTAAGCATTTCAAGTACCAATGAATAATTTAGCCTGCCTCATACTTTTAGTACCACTGTATTAAAGACCTGTTTGAAGATCTCTCCTCTTATCACAGATTTTGAGTTTTCATCACCAGGTATAACAAACCAAGGCGTGGGTCAAATTTCAGTGGAATTTTATTTGAACTTTTATCTCTTAAAACCATTTTCGGGGCGCCTGGGTATAAGCATCTGCTTTCGGCTCAGGTCATGATCCCAGGGTCCTGGGATCGAGCCCCACATCGGGCTCCCTGCTCAGCAGGAAGCCTGCTTCTCCCTCTCCCACTCCCCCCTGCTTGTGTTCCCTCTCTCACTGTGTCTCTCTCCATCAAATAAATAAATAAAATCTTTAAAACAACAACAACAACAACAACCATTTTCAAGGGGCGCCTGGGTGGCTCAGTCATTAAGCGTCTGCCTTTGGCTCAGGTCATGATCCCAGGGTCCTGGAATCAAGCCCCACATTGGGCTTCCTGCTCGGCGGGAAGCCTGCTTCTCCTTCTCCCACTCCCCCTGCTTGTGTTCCCTCTCTCACTGTCTCTCTCTCTCCCTGTCAAATAATAAATAAATAAAAATCTTAAAAAAAAAATTTTCAATCAGAGAGAAATAACAGATTAAAAAAAAGTGATGAAATGGAAAAGAACATCTCATGGATAGGTGATATATGTATAAAAAAACAGATTCATTTGCAATGACATTATCTCTTTAAGCAAGATGGGATACGGCTAAACAGTAAGAATATAATCAAAAATAATTCAGCAAGGGGCGCCTGGGTGGCTCAGTCATTAAGTGTCTGCCTTCGGCTCGGGTCATGATCCCAGGGTCCTGGGATTGAGCCCTGCATCGGGCTCCCTGCTCCGCGGGAAGCCTGCTTCTCCCTCTCCCACTCCCCCTGTTTGTGTGCCCTCTCTCACTGTGTCTCTGTCAAATAAATAAAATCTTTAAAAAAAAAAAAATAGTTGAGCAAGCTACTGGTAACTAAGAGTGAAGAAGGCTGACAGAAAACAGGAAACTATGAAATCAAAGAGAAGAGTGGTTAAAAAACATCCAAGGAGACAGTTCTTCAAAATGTTAACATAGAACTACCATATGACCAGCAATTTCACTCCTAGGTATATACCCAGGAAAAATGAAGACGTATGTTCACAGCAGCATTATTCATAACAGTCAAAAAGTGAAAGCCACACAAATGTCTATCAGTTGATGAATGAATAAATAAAATGAGGGGGAGTAAAATAGATAAAAATTAAGAGGCACAAACTTCCAGCTATAAAATAAGTCATGGAGATGAAAAGTACAGCATAAGTAATCAATAATATTACAATAACATTGTATGATGACAAATGGTAATTATACTTATCATGGGGAGCAGAGTATTGCATAGAATTTTTGAATAAATATGTTGTACACCTGAAACTAATATAGCATTGTATGTTAATTTTACTTCAATTTTTAAAAATTGAATAGAAATTATGGGGCGCCTGGGTGGCTCGGTCATTAAGCATCTGCCTTCGGCTCAGGTCATGATCCCAGGGTGCCGGGATCAAGTCCCGCATTGGGCTCCCCCCTCGGCAGGAAGCCTGCTTCTTCTCCCTGTCCTACTCCCCCTGCTTGTGTTCCCTCTCTCACTATCTCTCTCTCTGTCAAATAAATAAATAAAATCTTTTAAAAAAAAATTGAATAGAAATTAAAAATAAAATGTGGTATATCCATACAATGTAATATTATTCAGCAAAAAAGGGAATGAGCTATTGATACATGCTACCATGTGGATAAATCCTGAAAATTCTATGCTAAGTGAAAGAAGCCAGTCACAAAAGGCCACATATTGTATGATTCTATTTATATAAAATGCCCAGAACAGGCCAATCAATAGAAACATAGTTAGTGGTTGCCTAGTGCTAGGGTTGCAGAGTAGGGAATGGGGATCGACTGCTAATGGGCTTGGGGTTTCTTTTTGGGGAGACAAGAATGTTCTAAAATTATACTGAGATGATGGCTCCAAAACCCTGTGAACATACTAGGAAACACTGAATTATACTAGAAATGTATGGTATATACATTTATACCATGAATTGTATGGTATGTAAATTATACCTCAATAAACCTGTCCAAAAAAATAAATAAAAGCCGGGCGCCTGGGTGGCTCAGATGGTTAAGCGTCTGCCTTCGGCTCAGGTCATGATCCCAGGGTCCTAGGATCGAGTCCCGCATCGGGCTCTCTGCTCCTTGGGAGCCTGCTTCTCCCTCTGCATCTCTCTCTGTCTCTCATGAATAAATAAATAAAATCTTAAATAAATAAATAAATAAATAAATAAATAAAAGCAAGCCAAGGTCACAACATATATGTCAAAGTACAAGCTGGATTAAAGGAATGTCATTTAAAATAATAATAATAATAATTAGTTTCTACTTGTTAAGTGCCCACTGTGTGCTAGGTACTATGTTAAGCATATTACGTTTTACAGTTGACTCTTAAACAACATGGGTTTGAACTACACAGGTCCACTTATATGTGGATTTTTTTGATAAATAGAGTATTGTAAGTATATTTCCCTTCCTTATGATTTTCTTAATAACATTTTCTTTTCTCTAGTTTACTTTATTATAAGAATTCATATATAATACATATAATATACAAAATACATGTTAATCTACCATGTATCGGTAAGGCTTTTGGTCAACAGTAGGCTATTAGTAATAGCCAATTCCATTTTTAAAAATTGAATAAAAATTAAAAATAAATTGGTAATTAGATATTCTATGAGTAACTGTGGTCTCTCCTAAGGGCTGTAGTTAAGTTTTGGAGAGTCAAAAGTTATACATGGATTTTTGACCATGCAGGGGGTCAGTGTCCCTAACCCCCAGTTTGTTCAAGGGTCAACTATTTCTAATCTTTTCAGTAGTTCTAAAAAGTAGGTTTATAATGTTAAATGTTGTATAAATTTAACAGATGAAGAAACTGAAAAACAGGAAGGATAACTTGCCCAATTACACACAGCTAATCAATATCAGAGCCAGGATTCTAAACCAGGTCTGTGAATCCAAAGGTCTTTGGCTCTAATGCTCTGGCTATCTTAGAAATAAACTCAGGAACCTTGTATCAATAGCCTAGTTCCATATCCTCTTCCAGAATTAATAGTCTGTGATACAAAGGCCACCTCCTTTAACATTTAAACTCAGCCTCCTCGGGGCACCAGGTGTTCCTCCTGATCACACCAAGCTATGTTTATCACCACTGTTCTCAGCCAAACTTTGGACCTGATTAAGTACTAGAATCTCCTCAAGCAAAACTCTGAGATAAAATTACAACAAACGAAAAGGTATCTCCTTGGGTATCACGTGGTGTTAAGAATTAAGGAATGGGAAGGGAATATTCAGAGAGCTATTTTGTGCCAAATTACTAAACTATGATCAGAGATTATGAAACCCCCCTCCCGCCTTTAGCCCCAAATCCCTCTACTGTTTGTGTTTCTCTTCGGTGATTGGTTTTTAGATATTCTATGAGTACCTGTGGTCTCTTCTAAGGGCTGTATAGACCTGTTATTGATCACAAGCAAGAAATGGGTCTTCTCTCAGATATAACCATAGGCTGGCAAGATAGAGAATCCCTTTGTCCCCTGAGCCTTCTCCTGTGGCTTTAGAGCAATCTAGATATGTTGCTGGTGGCACTCCCAGGTTGAAGAGTTAGAGATGGCTTCTGCCACTAGAAGATAGGTATATGTGTTAGAGTCAAGAAGGAAGGTATCCCAATAAAAGACCACAAATTGAAAAGGAGTTTTATCTTGTGAGCCAGATTATATCAAAGCATACTAGTAAATTGTGTTTATTTCCCTTTTGTATCTCCTAGCCTTTAGTAAAGTACTAAATGTTCCAGCCTGGTCTCAGCTGTGTGCTTCAGGAGTATTAAGAGAAGACTCACCTCCGGGGCAGAAAATTAAAGAGAAAGCAGTACTCCCTGAGGTCAGCAAGGCATTCCTCAGAAGGTCAATCTTCGGGAACAAAAGTCCTTGCTGTGAGCTCCAATTATTCCACCCCATGTGCAAAAGCTCCTTCTAAAGCCAACTTTGGAGGTTCCTGACTTTTATTTATTAAAATAGAAAGCAGTTTTTTCCCTGTCAAAAACAACCTTACTGTAAACCCAGGTCTATCTGATTCCAAAACTCCTCTCTTTATTGGCTGCTACATCACACTGCCTCCGAAATACTATTAATAGAAAACTGTTCAGCAAGAGTATGGGAGAGAATCACTTAAGAAAGGAGGAGGAAGGAAGAAAGGGAGGGTAGAAGAGGGAAGGAGAAAAAGGGAAAGAGGAAGGGATTTCACCAAAGCAATAAAAACTCATTGTGAATTGAATGTCAAAGATGGAAAATTTACATTTAATATATGCACTTAGCATATATGGACAGTAGTACCTGATCTATAGCTAGCATTTGATATGTGTTAATTCCCTTCCTTAGGAACAAAGACAAGAGCTAACTAGAAAAATGCTGTTTTAAGTTTTGGCTTTTGAAGAAGTTCAAAGCAATGATACTAAGAACAGATACCCAACAAAAACAAAAAACCTCTGTATTTCCTTACTGAAAAATTATTCCATAGCTAAAAAGAACCCAGAATTGGGGTGACTCTAAAGTTATACATCACTTTGCTGATGTATAACTTTTCAAACAAAAAGAGGAATGCACTCTTTCACTTCTCCAATGTTTAAATGCAGAAATATATGCAAATTCATGAATTCGTTAAACTGCACAATCATTTGCGTTTTTATTACATTACGACAATAAGGTGTCTCTTCTTGCATCTGCTAAAAGTCACAAAGATTCAAGGCACTTCAGATTTCAGGTGGCTTGTGTACAAGCTCCCCTGCAAAAATACCCTCCCAACGAACATCAGCCAAACCCCTTCCTGTTTTTCAACCTCGTATGTTTACTTTCATATCTGCTGCAAAAGATAAAAGCAACAATGGGGACATCAACCACATGATCGTGTCCTACCAAACCGGAAACGAAGCTATGAAACCAGAGTTGCTGTGAAATGGGTCTTTAGAAAACTCACACACAGGCTTAAAAATATTACAGTATAAGTCTGAATCAAATCCAAAGATCATCACCAGACAAAACCATATTTATTTCTGTATAGCTATATTCATTTACATCTAATAATCATATAGACACATAGACACACAATTTAAGTAGAAAAAATATATGGGTCAAGATGCAAAAATTATTTTTCTTACCCATAGATTATTTCCCATCTCCATGAGGCCATATTTTATCAAGGGGAAAAGGGACCTAACACTGAGTATCTGCAGGTAACAGGCACACCATAAAGTTTGTTTTTCTTTGTCATTACTATGTATTCTGTATAATGTAGGTATGATCCTCATTTTACAGAAGAGGGGAAACTAAGCCATGGATAAGTACTTTCACAAGAGCACAATCATTAAGAAATCATTAGCTTTGGGTGCCTGGGTGGCTCAGTCGTTAAGCGTCTGCCTTCGGCTCAGGTCATAATCCCAGGGAACTGGGATCGCGCCCCGCATCAGGCTCCCTGCTCGGCGGGAAGCCTGCTTCTCTCTCTCCCACTCCCCCTGCTTGTGTTCCCTCTCTCACTATGTCTCTCTCTGTCAAATAAATAAAATCTTAAAAAAAAAAAAAAAATCATTAGCTTTAACAGAAGGCCTGTATCCAAATCTCTCCTTCCCCACTTGCTCATGGACATACTGAGTAAGCAAAGGTGCAGCCATAAAGAATGTGGCTTTGAAGACAATTTTCACTTGCTAGTTGTGCGATTTTGTACAAGTTACTTTTTAACCTGCTACCTGAAATGTAAAATAGGATTAATCACACCTGCTGCATAGGTGTTGCGGTGAGGTCTAAATGCAAAAATAATGGCTAACATTTGTCTAGTGCCAATGTTCTGACTACTTTACATATATTAGCTCATTTAATCATTATGACAACCTTAAAAGGTACAAATATTTTTATCATCTCCACGTTATATAATAAACACTGAGGTACAGAAATTAAGTAATTTGCCCAAGGTCACCAGCTAAAGAGTGACACAACTAGAATTTAAAATCAGGCATTCTAGCCCTGGAGCTCATACTCTTTAACACCTATGTCATTATCTATAAACCACACAGCACAGAGCTCAGCTCATAATAGGTCATCAATAAATACTAGCATTATTATTTTATCTCCCATATAATACCACCCAGTAAATAGTCACTGAAATGTATTAAATCAAGTAGAAGAGACAGAATTTTAATCTAGGTTTTGCCCTGTGCTTTTCCCCATAACTACATGTCTTTCCACAACACAGTGCCTCTAAAATTTTTTGTGCATGCCCAGTCATTTCTACTAATACTAGATCATTAAACTTTCTTAGGACAGGGGTCACGTCTTTACATTATTGTGATCACATACACCCACAAGGTCCTGCTCATTGTGAATAATCAATTAATATGCATGAAATGAATGAACATGTCATTCCTCTGCTCAAAATGCTCCCAAGAACTCCTGTCTCAGAAAAAAATGCAAAGTCTATAGCATAGCCAATAAGGCACTACATGAAACGCTCCTTCTCCTGCCTCAACCTTTCTGAATTCCATTTTCCCCTAGATCATTTTGATCCCACCACACTGGCTTACTTAATGTTTCTCAAACACACCAAATATGCTTAACCTTTGTGCTGATTGTTCTTCTGCCTGGAATGCTCTTCTCTAGATAGCATTCAGGACTCCGCTCAAAAGTCACCTTACCCGAGAGGTTGTCTCTGACCACTCCCTACTATCTAAAGTATCCACCCCACCTCCCTCACTCTTTGTCCCCTTATCCTACTTGGCCTGATCCTCAGGGAAATCTAATTTTACTTTACCCCTGATTTGTATACATGTTTATTATCTGTTCTCTCCAACTAAAATGTAAGCTCCAGAAGAACAGACACTTCTTCTACTCTACTCTATTCACTGTGTGTCCCAGTGCAATTAGGACAGTGCTTGGTAAATAGCAGATGATCGGGGCGCCTGGGTGGCTCAGTCAGTTGGGTGACTGACTCTTGATTTTGGCTCAGGTCATGATCTCGGGATCCTGGGATGGAGCCTCACATCAGGCTCTGCACTCAGTGGGGAGTCTGCTTGAGGATGCTCTCTCTCCCTCTCCCCCTCCCCCCTCTAAAATAAATAAATAAATCTTTAAAAAAATAGATGAGTGTTATGATGAGCGCTGGGTGTTATATGCAACTAATGAATCACTGAACACTCCATCAAAAACTAATGATGTACTACTATATGTTGGCGAATTGAACATAATAATAAAAAATTTTTAGAAATAGATGATCAATATTTATTAAATTAATAAATGGTAGATGTATTAGCTATCTATTGTTATACTACAAATTACCCCCAAAACGGGGCACCTGGCTGGCTCTGTCGGTGAAACACGCAGCTCTTGATCTTGGGGTTGTAAATTCGAGCCCCACATTGGGTATAGAGATTACTTAAAAATAAAATCTCAAAAACAAAAAAATTACCCCCAAAACTTGGTGGCTTAAAACAACAAACATTTATTATTTCAATTTCTGTGGATCAAGAATTCAAGCATGACTTAGCTGGATGCCTTTGGCTCAGGGTCTCTCATGACGTTGCAGTCAAGTGTCAACCACGTTTGCATTCAACTCAAGGCTCAAGTCTGCCTGAAGAATCTACTTCCCAGCTCACTCACATGGCTGTTATCAGACCTCAGAAGATCTGCTTCCAAGCTCACTTACATTGCTGCTGACAGACTTGGTTTCTCACCACGTGGGCCTCTTTATAGGCTGCCTGTACATTCTTAGGCTATGGCAGCTGGTGATCCGAGTGACAGGAAAAGAGCCAGAAAGTGCCCAAGAGGAGAGGGACAAAGACAAAAGCCACAGCCTTTTGTAACCTAATCTTGGAAGTAACATCCCACTACTTGTGCTGTATTCTATTCATTAGAAGTTAAGTCACCAGGTCCAGGTCACACTCAAGGGGAAGAGATTACACAAGGGCATGAATACCAGGAGGCAGGAATCACTGGGGACCATCTTAAAGGCTGCCTACCACAATAGGCATAATAAAAGTCTAAAAACCAAACAAAACAGGAATACCTTGCCCTTTGGCCACCTGATATATTCTTTAGTATATTTATTTATAAATGATGCTATGATCACTATGCAATCATTTACCCCAGTACTAGTCTTTTCAGTCCTACAAACACCAGTGTTCATTAATGGTCATATTAGAGACAAACAACTAGCAAGAATAAGAATAAGTCAACAAAAATAGCATCTGGAAAACAGGAATTACTGGATGAATCTTGCTAAGTAGAGGACAATAATCTCTTAAAACAGGGATTGGATACTGGGGTACCTCGGTGGCTTAGTGAGTTGAGCGTCCAACACTTGATCTCAGCTCAGGTCTGGATCTCAGGGTTATGAGTTCAAGCCCTACGTTGGGCTCCATGCCACATACACACACACACATACACACATACACACATACTGTCAATCAATATAATAAAATATATATAATTATATATCAATATATATAATATCTACCAATACACAATCCATATATATGGTTGCTATTATGGAAATATTGTTAATTTTCTTAGGCATAATAATGGTATTGTAGTTATGTAGGATAATGTCTTTGTTTGTAGGATATGCATACCAAAACGTTTTAGGAGTAAAGTGTCATGATATCTGTGACTTACTTTCCAAAAAAATATGACACACACACACATACATAGAGAGGGAATCAGAAGCAATCAGAATTACAACCCAGGTCGTAAATCTTAATTATCCTGGGAAATCATATTCTCACTATACTTCTGTATGACTAGTGTGTCCCCTATGTTATGTATCTAGCTACTGTTCTATACAATATCTGTGTTTGGGGGATGAGGATGAAATGAAAGACATGATATTGACCCTCTGCCCCCCAGAAGCTGGCAATCTCATTGGGGAATAGCAGTTTCATATACAATATAAAACAACACACAACAGGGCACCTGGGAGGCTCAGTCGGTTAAGCGTCCGGATTGGGCTCCCTGCTACGCAGGGAGTCTGCTTCTCCCTCTACCCCACCTCCCACTCATTCTCTCAATCTCTCTCTCTCAAATAAATAAAATCTTTTTTTAAAAATTTTAAAAACCACACAATAAATCTGATATATAACAAATAAATACTGCAAGAGTTCAGAAAAGGATACCAACAAACCTTCAGAGAATAAATATCTTTGAAACCTCTTTCCTCTAACAGGTTTCTTATTGTTGGCATCCTTTCCCTTAAGTACTTCTCCTTTACTTTATCTACTTGGCAACAACTGACTACTATTTCCTACCTTTTAACAAAATTATCTGGAGACCATCTAAAAATAAAATACATGTTTTGCCCGTTTAGAACACAGGATATGATTTTTAAATACTATTTACATTTTCACTGGAAAAAAACACTAAATATGCTATGTGGATTTTCTGGCCTTCAAAAGCAACTATGTTATTTCAAGAGTTGAGGATGCCAGAAAGCTTGAAGATTTAAAAATAACCTCACAAAGAGCTCATTTCCAACACCAGATGGAAAGAAATTACTCTAAAGACACACGTGTGGGAGGACATATATACAACATCATATGACACCATGCGAAAGGTTTATATAATTACATAATACCGTCAAAATTAGCAGGACTCTCAGGTAGTAAGTTAGCAACAGTGTCAATTCTCTGAATCATTAAAAAAGATAAAGGGCAAGAAACAGCGAGTGGGTGGTAGCAAAAAAAAATAAAAGCCTTCTCTTTAAGATGGTTGACAGGTAAAATTTGAGGGCTTGGGATGTCTGTCTGGCTCAGTCGGTGGAGCATGAAACTCTTGATCTCAGGGGCTGTGGGTTCGAGCCCCATGTTGGGTGTAGAGATTACTTAAAAATAAAATCTCTTTTAAAAATAAATAAACAAAAATTAAAAATAAATGAGTAAATAAAATTTGAGGGCTTAAATCCTTGGAGCTCTTGACAGTTCTGCCTGTGTCTATATGGTCAAAACTAGACGGAAACATTTATTTTGATAACCTGTCCCAAACGTATCATCGAAGTGAAACACTTCTCACTTTAATATATGTAGAACTTAGAATTGGTAAATGAAAATACTTGACATATAGGGGCACCGGGTGGCTCAGTCGTTAGGCATCTGCCTTTGGCTCAGGTCATGATCCCAGGGTCCTGGGATTGAGACCCGCCAGCAGGCTCCCCCGCTTGGCACCATCAGGCTCCCCGCTTGGCGCCATCAGGCTCCCCGCTTGGCGAGGAGCCGGCTTCTCCCTCTCCCTCGGTCTGCTGCTCCCCCTATTTGTGCTCTCTCTGTCTCTCTCTCTGTGTCAAATAAATAAGTAAAATCTTAAAAAAAAAAAACAACTTGACATATACATTAAAATGGCAATTCTTTGTAAGATGATGTATTCAAAGATACACTGTTAAGATCTCATTGTGTTGGGGCGCCTGGGTGGCTCAGTCACTAAGCGTCTGCCTTCGGCTCAGGTCATGATCCCAGCGTCCTGGGATCGAGCCCCGCATTGGGCTCCCTGGTTGGGGGGAAGCCTGCTTCTCCCTCTCCCACTCCCCCTGCTTGTGTTCCCTCTTTCGCTGTGTCTCTCTCTGTCAAATAAATAAATACAATATTAAAAAAAAAAAAAACTCATTGTGCTAAAATGATTTTAATAGGGCTATTTAATTTATATAAGCATTTAAGTAATAGCTGAATAGCAATCACAACTCAACCTTGACATAGTACTATATATTCATAAATTACCAAGAGTATACATTTCTACTTTACTTAATGGTCACAGGCTTAAATTTAACCAATTCAAAATAATCCTATGCTTTAATGTTGTTAAATCACTGAGAATTATTCATAACTCTTATAACTTTTTTATGACTTAATGCAGATATTATCAAAATAGAATATAAAAGTTTTCTGAATGAATATTAATGTAGAAAGTATTTAAACCTCAGTCTGTGTTGTATCCAGTGGTACAATTCAGACATTTAGAGTGCCTACCAAAAGTTGGTTGGGATTAGGATACTTTTTGCAGAGGATGGAAGGCACAAGAAGCAGACAAGCTTCATTTATAAATCAAAATTAACTTCAGGAGTAAATATTATATCCTATTTTATTTTATCTTATTATTTCCACCTATTTCCAAAAATAATTGAGGTGTTCCTGTTCCTATTATTAGATAATATTATTAGATAACAGAATTATACATATACATTGAATATATTGAAAAAATTAGATAATATTAATAGAGCATCTACTGCTTCTTCCAATCTTATTTATCAATATAAATATTTAGTCATAGTTCCTACCTATTCCATCAGACAGTTTTGCCTCTTCCTACCCACTCTGCCAAGATTACTTTAACCCTACCCAAGGCTCCACTCCACATAGCTCTGAAACAATTTTAATTTCTACAAACAGAGATTCTCTTGAGAATTGAATGATAGAAGAGGGCCCAGATTAGTTCAGTGGCAGTGACCCAAAGAACCCTCAACCATGAGAGGGAGACGGCAATAAATAATCACAGTTTAATCCATATGGATTTATCCTGGAGATAATCAAGAGATAACTGCAATAGGAGAATTGGTCTTAGTAAGTACAATAACAAAATAAGAAAATAAACATGATGCCAGACCGGCTCTGGAATTTCATATACAAGGGACCTTTAGGGATAGCATATTTATTTAGGGTGACTTTGGAGGAAGCTGATAAAGATTAGGGGGTAGGGTATATTAAAGTCTTTCCAAATCATTCCTTGAATTGTATTGACCACACCCAGTATTGGTATTTTGCTTTTCTTTAAGGTCCAAAGAGCTAGCCAATTTATTTTCAAATACTTCAAGGTGGATACAATCCCATTTAAATAAAAAATAATTAACAAAAATAAGTATAAACAGACTTTCATCATAATCAGATTCTCTCACTAAACTTTCCTAAAACCAACATGTGAAGTACTGTCAGTGAGGCAGTTAATTCTAAATAAGATCCGCACTCAAAATAAAATATCAAAGTTCTCCTTCCTAATGCCTTCAGTTTCTGAATACTATATATTGCTATAGCTCCGTTAATCTTTCTCACTGTGTATTCATTAACTAGCAGCAGAGTAAATCAAAATACTAATTTAACTCAGTGTGTACACCAGAGTATTTGTTACACTGCATTTTACTGAACATACCATGAATCTACTCATAAAAAGGACACACAGTAAGCCACCAGTGACATAACAAACATAAATAAAAAGCAAAAATTAACACATATATTTAGAATCTGGCTCTTCTCTACCTAAAAGCTCTTATAAATACAACAAATCGACTACCTTCCAAAAATTCTAAATTCTCTACATAAATAAGGCATTTACCATAACTGGTAAATTCAGAGGCCTCTTTTAAAAGTTTTAAGTTTCATCATTGGGGTATTAGAGAAAAAAACAAAGTTGTTCATAAGAAAAAAGTTCTTAAAATTATTATTGCTTAGCTCACAAATAAAATAAGGTGATTCCATTCTGAAGCAATAGAGGAAAAAACAAGTTCTTTAGAGGTAGGGATGAATCTGCATCTGAACATGCCATGTGACCAATCAGGAATCTGATAAGACTTGGAAAAATACACCGGCAGTACTTGAGCTGGCCAGCTCCTTAGATAACAGGGAAACAGAACTGTGGTCTAAACATGTGCTCCTCTTGATTTCAGAACCAAATTCAGCACCCCCCTCCCCATGGCCATTGAGAGACTAAAGTTATAAAATCAGATCACCAATATTAAACTGGATTTGGACATTCAGAAAACAATATATGCAAGCCCTATCACTCACATCACAAATTATAGACCATATATTTTAAAATCACAATCTATGGATGTGCATATCAAAATACCTGCAGAGAATTCAAGAATCCTGTGACTTTTATTTTTTTTTTTTTAAGATTTTTATTTATTCATTTGAGACACAGAGATACAGAGAGAGAAAGAGCATGAGCAGGGGGAGAGGCAGAGGGAGAGGGAGAAGCAGGCTCCCCGCTGAGCCAGGAGCCTGACATGGGGCTCAATCCCAGGACCCTGAGATCATGACCTGAGCTGAAGGCAGACGCTTAACCATCCGAGCCACCCAGGCGCCCCAAGAATCCTGTGACTTTTAGCCAACACTTCTGACAGACTTAACTCTGAAGCTTTCTTAGCAAAAGTAGGAAGGAAACCAAATAACACTATAAGCACACCATCTCCCATAATATGAATTTGTTTAAAATTAAGACCATAAAAACTGAAGAATGAGATGGAAGTCTAGCTCTGTAATTTCCAAAAATGTTAAACTCAAGCTGCACACAAGAAAACATCACACTGGTGAACTCTAAATGTAGGGCACAAACCTGACAAAAAAAATAACAGGAAAAAATATATAGGTCATACCTCAACAAATGCCATGACCATTTTTTTTCAGAGGAGACAGGAATCACTTAAAATCATTTGTTAATTTAGGGGTCCTTGGGTGGCTCAGTTGGTTGTGTCGGACTCCTGATTTCAGCTCAGGTCATGATGTCAGGGTTGTGAGATCAAGGCCCCGAGTGGGGCTCTACACTCAGTGCAGAGTCCGCTAAAGATTCTCCCTCACCCTCTCCCTCTGCCCCTGCTCTCTCTCTCTAAAATAAAGAAATAAAATCTTCAAAAAAATAAAATCATGTGTTAATTTAGATATTAGCTTAAAAGAGAGAGCGCGCACACAGAAGCGCACAAGCAGGGGGAGCGGCAGGCAGAGGGAGAAGCAGGCTTCCCACTGAGCAAGGAGCCCGATGTGGGGCTTGATCCCAGGACCCTGGGATCATGACCTGAGCCAAAGGTAGACGCTTAACCAACTGAGCCACCCAGGCGTCCCAGCTTAGAAGTGTTTCATAAGGAAAAAAGAAAGAAGATAAGATAAAAGCACTTTTAAATATGCCAAGAGGAAAATTTGTGCATTACTTTGCTAATATATAAATTATTATATTATGTTATTTTATATTTTATATTGAGTATAAGCCTAGTTTAAAACAGGTTTGTTCAACATATCTACTACTTGAAAACAACAAATATGATTTGAGTGTTTAATAAACATTAAGGAAATGTTGACCCTTAGACCACCAAGAGAAGAGAAGAGATACATAAAGCAAGCAAGAGACTGACCTAAAAGATGGGTCTGTTAGCTTAGTCTATTTCTTTTTTTTTTATTTATTTATTTGAGAGAGAGAGAGCGTGCGAGAAAACAAGCAGAGGGAGCTGCAGAGGGAGAGGGAGAAGCAGGCTCCCCGCTGAGCGGGAGCCCGATGCGGGGCTCCAACCCAGGACCCTGAGATCACTACCCAAGCCAAAGGCAGATGCTTAACCGACTGAGCCACCCAGGCGCCCCTAGCTTAGTCTATTTCTATTAGCTTAGCCTATTTGCTGACAGCCAGAGTTTCCAAGCATTAAACTTAAACTCATCGACTGGTAGAGAGCTCTTAGCTCTGAGTAGAATGGAAGCCCTAAGCAGTTTTCTTAATGCACCATCGGCCATCATCTACTACTAAGGGCTACACATATCGATGGGACACTTAGGACCTAAATCCTTTTAATAAACAGCAGCTAAAGAAAACTGAACTAGCTGGCCATACAAATGAATCTCTTAAGAAAATTCAAAACAAAACAAAAAATTCCATCAAGTTCCTTCCACATATGGAACTTTTCCCCATACTTCAAATTACTAATATGGAGCATTTTTAAGGTAAAAGACCTGAAAACAGTCAGGAAGAACATATATGGAACTGCATAGCCAAAGACACACGGATGGGAAAGCACGAGTTATTACTGAACAGTTCTTCTTGGTTGAAAAATACAAGTAATAAGGAGAATAAAGGTAGAAAGGTAGATTGGGGACTTATCTATAAGATATTTGGTATATTTGGTATAAAACACGAGTATAAATGTCGGGAGAAATTTGGTGAGGCCTAAAAATTAAAAACATTTATTTCCAAGCCTGAATTCAATTATATAAGGGGAAAAAGTGTGATTTTGTTACTAGAAGAAAGAGAAATCAGAAGGTTAGCACACTGTGCTTGGGTTTGCCAGTGAGTTCACTTTTAATAGTGGCAAAGAAATACCCTACTTCAGTTTCCCCCAGAGAAATGAATAACTCCTGTGTTTACCTTAATTATAACCTTCTTGTAGAAAGCACTTTGAATTAGCACCTTGATTCCAAGGCAATCTGTTATAACCATTCAGTTATAACCATTTTTTTATCTGTCATTTATTGAGTGCTGACTGTGTGCCTGATACCCTGCTACTTACTCCACATGGATTATATTAATAACACCCCAAGAAACTATTCACAAAACCAAAAATTATACAGCTGGCAAAGAACTTATGATGTTTCCAACTTACAGAAAAGGGAAATGAAGAGTACATCAAGTTTCCACAAAAAGTAAGGGGGATATGTGTATCAACTGCTTGATTAAAAGCATAAGCCAGGGACGCCTGGGTGGCTCAGTTGGTTAAGCGTCTGCCTTCGGCTCAGGTCATGATCCCAGGGTCCTGGGATGATCCAGGCCCACATAGGGCTCCCTGCTCAGCAGGGAGCCTGCTTCTCCCTCTGCCTACTCTCCCCCTGCTTGTGCGCTCTCTCTCTCTCTCTGTCCAATAAATAAATAAAATCTTTTTAAAAAAATAAAAATAAATAAAAGCGTAAATCAACTAAAATCTTTGCCAGGACGGAGAATACAGAAAACAGTAGTGAGCAACAGCATATACAGTGTATCCTCAAGACAGCATAAATCCACTATAATAATATCCAAGACACTAGATATAACCATTTCTTGCAATTTTCCCCTAAAAACAGAAAGAACAAAATAGCAGCTGTGAAATCACCCAGACTACTAAAAAAAGGGGCTCGGCACCTCTTAAAAAAACAAAACAAAACACCTATCTCCTAATCAGCAGTACGTGCCAGAAAAAGACAAGTCCCCACAGACTAGCATTCATGGTAGGGCACAGTTAGAGGGACAACAGGATGACAGTGGCTATCATGTGGCCAGAAACCAATCCGTCAGCAATTTGTTGCACGTGAGATCACTTTCTCTCCAGAGAAGGCGCGTTCCTGGGGCGGATGGACCTGGTCTGGCAAGCCCCCACCCGGAACAATCGCCGGGTGGTGCCTCTCGCAGGGCGAGTCTACATCCAGCCCCCCCACAGGTAGAAGCAGCCCAGCAAGCAGGAGGAAATACTTCCAAGCCGACAGATGCAGGAACTGAAAAAGGAGGTCACGATGCTGAGAGAATAGATTTAACCCTTTGGTCACTGGGAACCGCGAAGACTAAGGGGAGCGCGGCAGAGCCCTCGGGGTCGGGGGAATTCTTTCAGCGGGGCGGGTGTCTCGGGCGGGAAGGCCTCACAGTCCTTCCAGGGCCCCCTCCAGCCCTCAGATCGTGCCAGACTTCTCCAGACAGCCCAGCCACCTCGCCACGAAGAAACTGCTCTGCGGCTGCACCCAACACCTTCGCCGCCCGGAACCCGCAATCCTCCTCGATTTGGTTTCCTTCCAAGACTCCTGCCGGTGGACAGTGATTGGCAGACCTCGTCAAAAACAGACCCCAAGCCCAACTTTGCAACGCTCCCTCGGCGCAGCCCCCGCCTCTTTCTTCTCGGGCCAGCCGCGTCCCGGCTGCAGCCCCTCAGCCTCCGGCGCGCAGAGGCCCCGGAGCCCGCGCCCCCGGCCCGGGGCCTGCGGGGGGCTGCAGACAAAGAGGCTGCGGCGCCGCCGCGGCCGCCAGGACCGTCCCCTCGGGGACAGCTCCGCGCCCCCCCCCCCCGCCCAACCCCGCTCGCGCGCCGCAGCCGCCTCGCCTCACCAGTGGTCCCCGGGGCCGGGGCTCCCGAGCCCGCCGCTGCAGAAGCCCGACGAACAATGGCAGGAGAAGGCGCCGGCGCCGAGACTCGGGCCCTCTGCGGCTCGCGGGCCCGCCGGCTGCTGGCGGACTGACTGACTGACTAACCCACCGGCGGAGGGAGGGAGCGAGCGAGCGAGTGAGCGAGCGAGCAGTCGGCCCCGGCGCGCGCCCTCCCGCCTTCCCTCTGTGAGGCGAGGCCGCCCGGCCCGCAGCCAGCCAGCCCGCGCGCGCCCCTCCCCCTCCGTTCGCCACAACATTGTAGTAAATTTCTATTGGACGGCGCCTGAGGGAGGGAGGGGGCCGGGCCCGCGGCCCGTCAACCCATTGGCTGAGGACAAGTTCTGGGCTCCTCTAGTTTCCCCCCTCCACTAGGCGGGTAAGGGCCGGGGAGGGGAAGGAAAAAGGGGAAAAGGCAAGGGGCTGGCCGCGTGTGCGCAAGCGCATCGAACTCGCCCTGGAGTCCGGGTGTTCCCGGCCCCTGCAGCACCCACGTGGGGAATGAGGCAGCTAGTGCCCGGGACCGAGGTGAGGCCCTTTCCGCCGGGAGGAGGCCCAGGTAAGAGGCCGAGATTTGAAAGCCTCAAGGAAAGCCCAGGGCTGATTGCCCACTAATGCACCTCATGACCTTGGGTAAGTCACTCAGGTTCTCTGGGCCTCAGTTTCCCCATCTACTAACTTGATGGTGTCTAGGCGCCATTCACACCTTGACATTCGTGGAGGCCTTACCTTTCCTGGCAGCTGTGTAAGGCCCAACACGGAAGCTGAATGTCGTGGCCACGCCAAGATTTCACCTATCTTTTGCATTTAAGGGTCTCCTTATTCCACCTTGGCACCCTCAAAATCATAAAGACCTAGCTTCCGAGGTCTGTACTCCAGCTGAACTTAAGGTTGCTCTGACAGCCTGATGTGCCTTTATTTCCTTTCAGAAGTTTCAGAGGCCCCTTGACCCTTCACACTCCCTGCCAGGCTAGACTCTGAAAATCAGGCTGGGACCCCACAGAACAGAATGAAGGCTCATGTTTTAAGCAAGGTCCCTATAAGGTAAGATAGGTTCTGGTATTCCCATTCTAGAGATGAAGACACTGAGGCAGAGAGGCTTAGACCTCTGACCTGCCAGGATAAGAAGCCAGGCCATCTGACATCAGAACCTGCCTATGCAAGCTTCACCGTCTCCAGGTATCTGATCACAGCCCCCTCCCATCAGCAGCTCAGCCTCTAGAAACAGACACGTGGGTTCAATTCCCAGCCTCCAGCCCTCCCTCATTGTTTGGACTTCTCTGTGTCTGTTTCTAGCCCCATAAAAGGGGATAATGATAGTTCTACCTCATAAGAGTTATTGTAAGAATTAAATCAGTTAAAATATGTAAAGGGCTTAGAACAGTACCTAGCTCATAGTAAGATCTACATAAGTGTTCATTATTACTGCTATTCAGAGACTAAGATATGGACTGAGAGGTGTGGAGCAGGCTGACATAATATGTTTGTTAAGCTCTCAATCGTTGTCAGCACTGAGCTGAGCACATTGCATGAATTATCTGTTTGAAACATCCTAAGTGAACCACTTGAGGACTACCTGACTACCCTATCTAAAACAGCCTCCACCCACACACCCTTGCCCTGCTTTTTTTTTTTTAAGATTTTATTTTTAAGTAATCTGAACACCCAACATGGGGCTCGAACTCACAACCCCGAGAACAAGAGTCACATGCTCTACCAACTGAGCCAGACAGGCACCACCACCCCCTTTTATTTTAAGATTTTATTTTCACCTTGCCCTGCTTTAATTTGCTTCATAGTCCTTACTTCTACCTGACTTTCTATATATTTAATTATTTGTTGCTCCTCTAAATACATTTTTGCAGTTTAGATCCACTAAATGACAAGAGGAGAGGGATTTTGCCCCTCTTATTCATTTTCCAGAACAGTGCATACTCAATATTTGTTGAACAAGTGAACAAAATTATCCCCATTTTATAGATAGGACGCTGAAGCCTAGTAAGGACAGGTGACTTGGCTAGGGTCATTCTGTGTACTTGAGGCGAAGCACCTATTCTTGAATATTCTGGTCCCCTGCCTCAGGTTCTCAGGTTAAGCCATACTTTTGATTCAGGGAACTCTACCCTACCATGTCTGTGCCTAAGAGGCTTCCTCCATATCAGACCTGGAAATCTGGTACCAAGAAGGATAAATCCTGAAAATCAATCACCAGATGGCTCGGCATGACCACTATGTTATCCAGCAAATTCAGATTCATAAAAACCAATAGTCTCTATGCTATAAAGTGCTAGCCAACGACACATCATATTTAAAAAGGCTTGTTTGGATGAATGGAGTATGTAGTACTTAGCAATCATCACCCTGAAAAAAAGTAGGGGTCTCAGGCTAAGAAAAAAATAGCTAGACTAAGGCAGGTATAAACCACTCATATTCAGAGTGCTCTGCAACACCACACCAAAAACTGTTGGCATAGGCTTTAGAATCACAAAGACCTGAATTCCAGTCTTCGCTTTCAGTTCTTAGCCTGGAGATGAAAGGGCTTTGTCTAAAGTATTATGCATACATGACTGGTTTTGTTATTAATTAGGTTATATACCATCACCTATTAGGCGAAGTGCTCAACCCCTGAGTGTAGCTGGGCCCACCACACAGTAGGGAGTGGGGGGATAAGTAATGCCCAGTCTGAAGGCAGAGAAACTACCCAAACTACCCGTAATCATGTGCCCAGCTGCCCTCTCAGAAGAGGCCTCTGCAAACCAGACATCCAGTTCCAGTTCACCCTGCAGAGGCAGCCCCTGGGTCCCAAGGGTAAAGGTCCCAAGCACCATCCCTGAGGCTGATTTTCCAGGCAGAAACTCAGCTCCCTGCCTGCCTGCGTCATGCTCACATCTGGGTGGCGGTTGCGCCATACTCCAAACCCCAGGTTGGGGTCTTTAGGGGCCATCTCCATCCCGCCTGCCAGCTGAGCCCACCACTGCCTCCTCCACCACCCCTCCTGTTCCCTCCTAGGGAATACAAGCCCTGCTAGCTGCCTGTCAGCCCCTGGAGCGGTCAAGGGCACTAAGAAAAAAAAAAAAGAAAGGAAGAAAAAAGATGGTTTGAAAGGGTCGTAATCCTTTCCCATTGCAAACTGAGCTCAAACACCAGCTACACAGAAGAGGGTGAAATTAGGTGGTGACCAGTGGGGAAGGCCAGGGATGGTAGCTGGGGCCTCCAATGACCTGGAAGAGATGAGGTTGGGAGAGAGTGGGGGTAGAGTGGGGGAAACAGTTGGGAGTCTGAACCATTCCCAAATCTGGGACGTGGGCGGATTAGGGACACAGCTAGCCTTACGCCCCAGTGACAGGGCTCATGGAAAACATTTGTCTGTTGTGCAGGGTGGCAAGAGATGAAGAGGGTTTTGAAAAGCTGGGCCTGCCAACAAAGTGTTCTGAACAGTCACTAGTGAATAAAAACCAATCCTCGTAACAAAAGTACATGAAGTAGCGTTGTCTTTCCATCCTGCCCATGGTCATAAAATTGCAGTCATTTTAGACCTTTTAAATACAAATGATAAATAGGCTATGATAAGGAAAATTACTGTTCATACAGTGGTATGCCTTTCTAGGCAATTATTTTTAGTAGTAGTTCTTGAATTATTCATAGAAAATATAGTTAAATAAGGGGCTCCACTCAGTCAGTGGAGCGTGTGACTCTTGGTCTCAGGGTTGTGAGTTGGAGCCCCAGGTTGGGTGTAGAGATTGCTTAAAAATGAAATCTTTATTTAAAAAAAAAGAAAAAAAGGAAAGAAGAAAATACAGTTAAATAAGAAGAAAAAAATTTATATCACCACAAAATCATCAACCAGAAATAACTACCATCAATATTTTGGTGGGGGACTTCCCTTCTAGTACCTTATCTTACATGAATACTTTTTCTGTATATTAAATTAAGTCATATGAAATTGCTGATTGTATAAGTAAAAAATGGTCAAGCAGCAGCCACTGTGTATAGTTCAACCTAATGCTTTTTTCAAATTTAAATCATACTGTTTGGGGACTGAGTTTTCCCACCTAATAATATACTGTGACATTTGCATCACCATTTTTAACAGTGCCCTCAAGTGGATATACCATAATTTAGTTAACCCAGATGTCCAACATTTAGGTTTATTGCCCATCTTTATCTCTTTTACTCCACAAACATCCTTTTATCTAAGCATACGTATGATTTTTTTTTTTTAGGATGCATAGACTGCAGGCTTTTTTTTTTTTAATTATTGCATACAAGGCTGCCTGTTCTGGTCATTTTTGAGATAAAGGCCAAAGAAATCAGCATATGCAGTAATTTTATACAATACCTTGTCTTTTGTATTTGAAAACACAGAGCAGGGTGCCTGGGTGGCTCAGTCGTTAAGTGTCTGCCTTCGGCTCAGGTCATGATCCCAGGATCCTGGGATCGAGCCCCTTATCGGGCTCCCTGCTCAGCGGGAAGCCTGCTTCTCCCTCTCCCTCTCCCCCTTCTTGTGTTCCCTCTCTCGCTGTCTCTCTCTCTCTGTCAAATAAATAAATAAAATCTTTTAAAAAAAAAAAAGAAAGAAAGAAAACACAGAGCATGCTTTGACCTCTATGACACAATGTACTTTGCTTGCAAAAATTGCATTAAGCTTGGTCCTAAAGCACATTAAGAACAAAAAATGTGACTGAAATACATACATTGGAGTTGGCGAGTTATGTCCTTTCTGCTGTGAAGACACTCCAAGAAACAAGGGGCAGAAGGGAAGGAAGTTGAAAGTATAAGAGGACCCAGTAGACGGTAGCTAAGACACTCCTCTAGGCTTCTCAATTCACAAAATGTTAGAATTGGCTAGGCCCTTAGAGATCATCAAGCCCAAGCTGCTAACTTTTAAACAGATTGGGAAGTGGGTGCAGAACTGGAAGGGACTTGTTCGAAGTCACACATCAGAGAGTAGCGAGCCCAGACTTGAGCACAAGTCTTCTGACCCTTACTACAGGATTCTGTTCCCTGCCTTCTTCTGAGCCCACCTACATTTCCCTTCCAAAGCTGCAGGCCAAACTAAATTTTACAACCATAAAAACCTAGGAATGTCTGAGCTGGAAGGGCCCTTAGAGATAACTTATTAATAAGAATAATGACAACTGCATTTATTAGGTATTTACTGAGTGCAGGGCACATTCTAAGTACTTTATATGCATTCATCGCGTTAAGCCTCATAGCGATCCTACAAAGTAATGTTACCCTCAACTGCAGTTGAAAAACCACAGCCCAGAAATGTGAGGTGATTTGCCCAACATCACACAGCTTAAACCAGGTCTGTCTGATACCACTGTCCTCTGCTGCTTCCATATCACTCTCAGAAAAGCAGTTTGGAAATGTTATGAATGAGCAACCCCAACCTCTGTCCCAAGACCCCAGGGAAAGGGTGTTGTGGCTGCTTCTGACTATAGCCCTAGGACATTCAAGGAGAGGACACAAGGATCTGGCCTCCCTGACCCTCCCCAACCCCCTTCTCTCGCCAGCTGGAGTGAGCCTAATGACCCTGATCCAGCAAAGCCTCCGGCTCACTCAAGCTTAACCCATTAATTCTCTCTCCCCAGGGCCAGGTATCCTCTAGGTCTAGAGGGTTTCCCAAGAAACAAGGGGAGAGACTCAGTGCCACCAGCTAGCTGAGCCCCTTCTAAAACGGGTAAAGTCAGCGTGGCCCAACCCTCACCGAGGAGAGGGCAGAGGAGGAACCACAGGGAAGCAGGCAGGACTGAGCACCTCCTTCCTATAGGCACTGGGGGTCGCAGAATGAACAAGATGAGTCCCGAACAATAAGAACAGTCACCATTACCGTCATCCCATAAATGGGTGATGGCAAGAAGAGGTAAAAGGAATGTGGGCTGTTGAGGCAGGCAGATCTGGGTTCAAATCAAAGTCCCACCACTGAGATGCCAAGTTGAGTCTACGAAAGTCCCTTCTCTTCTCTTCCTCATCTATAATATGCAGAAAACATGTGCCAAACACTGTGTACCAAGTACTTTTTATATACAGTACGTCAGTGAACCTTCACAATAGTCCCTTGAGGAAGGCATGACTATAATTTCCATTTTACAGATGAGGAAGCAAAACACTTATCCAAGATCACCCAGCTAATAAGTGTCCAAGACTGGATTCAAATCCACATCTGCCTGGCTTTATTGCTAGCACTCTTCTTACGGTTTACAGATTGCCTGCATTTCCACAATGGTCATTGTACTAATACCAGCAAAGATGTACAGTGTAGGGGTGCCTGGGTGGCTCAGTCATTAAGCATCTGCCTTCGGCTTAGGTCATGATCCCAGGATCCTGGGATCGAGTCCCACATCAGGCTCCCTGCTCAGCGGGAAGCCTGCTTCTCCCACTGCCTGCCGCTCCCCCTGCTTGTGTTCCCTCTCTCGCTGTGTCTCTCTCTGTCAAATAAATAAATAAAATCTTAAAAAAAAAAAAAAGATGTACAGTGTACTCGCTAGGTGCCTCAGTACTTACCTGCCTTCTCTTATTTAATTTTCACAACAACCCTGTGGAGTGGGTACTATTTTAACACCATCTTATAGCTTTGGAACTGAAGTCAGAGAGATGAGGCAGGTTGCCCAGTGTCATGTAGCTAGGGAGGGGCATAGTTGGGAAGCCAAGTTCGTCTGACTCCAGAACCCTATCCTTTGCCCACTACACTATCCCGCTCTTTCCAGTGAGGCCAGGTAGGTATCTCTATCTCTGACAGATGAGAAAGGTGAGGCCTTGCAAGAGATAGCGAGTTGTCTATGGTGACCCAACAACCAAGCAACTAAGCAGGGACTTAAACCCAGGGTTACTTCCCTCACCCATAATACTGAATTCTGAGCATCAGAAAATGCCCCTGTCCACTAGATATTTAGAAACCTTATACATAGCTCCCCCAGGGAAATTGGGGAACCACCCCCCCTTCTATACCAGGCAGAGAGAGCTGAGGGTGTAGAAGAGAAACTTTGCAGGATACTACCAAGGGAAGACAGTGGTAAGCTGGTTACCCAGGTGCCCAGAGCTTTGGACACCTCTCTCTTGGTCTGCCTAAGCCATGCACCCCTGGCTGGGAAGGGGGTAGTTACAGAGGAAGCTGCACGAGGCCTGGGCTTCCCCGGCTGGCACAGCTCTCTGCTGTGATTTCTGCTGAAAAACAAAAAGCTCAATCCTCTGGGCCTACGTGCTAATTACCAATAATGACATAATAACCATTGTGGGCCCAACAGCCAAACAGCCCCAACTAGAAATTCTGCATAGCTCAGGCTCAGGAACAAAAGATTTGGGCACTCCAACTGAAACTGATGCCCTGGCAGAAAATGTCAGAAGCAAAAGGGCTTTAGTGTTGACCCAGCCAAAGTATTATCTGACAAATGGAGAGGATGATGGCTACTCATACAATTACTTATTGAGAATTATTTATCTGCATAGCATAGTGCCAGACCCAGAGAGAAGAGGCTTCATTTATTCATTAATTCACTCCACAAATATTTATTTAGCACCTACTATGAGCCAAGCACTCTTCTAGGTACAGGGGTATAACACTGAACCAGACAGACAAAAATCACTGTCACCACTGAGCTTACCATTCCAATGGTGGGGGAGAGAGACAAACAATAAACAAATGTTCACTAAAATACAGTATGTCAAAGAATGATAAGTGCTATGGAGAGAAAAAACTAGGCCTGGAGGGAAGACAGGGAATGTTCGTGTTGTGGCAGGAAAGGGTCTTACCATTTTAAATAAGATAGGAAGGGCCTTACTGAGAAGGTGACATTTAAACAACAAAAAAAATTAAGGACATGAGAGAGCAAGTCATGAAAGTATTTGGGGGTAGAGAGTTCCAAGCTGAGTGAACAGCAAGTACAAGGGCCCTGGGGTGGAAGTGTGCCCCGTGTATTTAAGGACTTGCCTGAGATCGTAGACCCAGTCGTTAACAGAGCTGGGAGAGGAAAGGAATCATACACAGACTGATCACCCACTGTGTACTTGAACTCTCTTAAGCCTTACGACAACTCTGGAGGCAAAGATTAGGTTCACCATCTCACCATTTCCCAGATAAGGGAGTGAGACCCAAAGAAGAGAAGTAACTGATCCACATCACACAGCTAGAATGGGCAGGTCTGTTTGACCCCAGCCTGCTGGCGCCTCCCTGTTTCTCTTCTCTGTGTCCTCCCCATGCAAATCCTAAGTATCTGTTGAGTGAGTGAATGAATGAATGAATGAACGAATGAATTTCTCAAGCCCTGCCCTCTCAATGAACTGTTTGCAGACCGGCCTTCTTGTCTCTACTAATCATAGAATAACAACAACAACAGTAATTCCAATGTGCCAGCTGTGGACTGAGTATATACCTGAATTTCCTAATTTAGCCCCAAAAGCCCCCCTTAGGTAATCTTAAGAGAAGGTGCTAATATTTTTCCCACGTTATTAGTGAGAAAACTAACGCTCTTGGAGGTAGAACTCCCTAGAGGTCCCACAGTTGGTAAGTGGTAAAGCTGGGATTTAAACCGAGGTCTGTCGGCTCCCAAATCCCTTCTTTTAATCCTATAATATTAGTAGAAACCTCTGACATCAATCCATTGCCTTCTTTTTATAAACCAGCAAACAAAGGCTCAGCGAGGGCAGGTGAAGAGCTGGGGGAGGGGTGCGGCCCACCAGCCCCCAGTCTAGCAGCCCTTCTATTCCACCACATGGGGGCTGTGGACCAGGTTTTTTCTTCTTTGCCTACCCATTTCCCCACCTCTGCAGAAGTCTTCGTGTCGCCCCAGCTCCCGGAGGACAGTTCCAGGGAGCTCACCCTCCACCTCAGCCCCCTCAGCCTCGGCCTGGGTCAGGCAAGACCCTTCCTACTCTGCTTTCCCAAAGCGCTCGCAGTGGCATTAACCAGAGGCAGGGCAGAAGGAAACTGTCCTCATGTGGCTCCTGGAAGAGAGACGATGCAGGCTAGGTGCCAGGAGGGCAGGATGGGCTGGGGGCAGGGGCCAAAACCAGGCCGAGGGTGAGGCTAGAGTGTTCCAGCCAACCAGAAGAGGGGGAGCGGGGGAGGAGGGTAAAAGATGCTAAGCCTCTGGCTTTGAAACCCGTTCACTGGGTGTCATTTGTTCAACAAGAAACTGTCTGAAGTCCCTAGACTGGGAAGAGGCAGGAAGAAGAAGGCTCTTAGAGGCAGCATTTATAATAGCATTAACACTACGGACCGACCACTGAAGCCTCACAGCGCTCAGCACTGGACTAAGAGCTTTATCTACGTCATTGCCAATCCTCACAGTAAAATCAGCCCCATTTTACAGCAGAGGAAACTGAGGCTCAGAAAAGTGAAGTGACAGCCAAGGTCCCCACATCACACCCATTCGTAGGGTAGCACAAAAAGGGTCTCAAGACCTGGGTCCCTGTTGCGTGACCTTGCACCATCAGCCACCCACTCGGATTTGGGGTTCCTGCATCTGTACCAACAAGGACTTGGTCAGCAGCCTCTACTGTAAACTCCAGGAGGCTCAGGTCCAGTTCTGCCCAGACTTTAGGGCCTCCCACAGATACGGGACACCACACTTACTCTTCTCCCCGTCACCCAGAAAAAAAAGGGCCTGGTTATCAGCTTCCAGGGGAAAAAAAATAAAGCCACAGATTTTCAAAATATTTGTCCCTGTTTCAAGGCTGCTGCTGGCTTTGGCCTCCAGCCAGGAAGGGGCCCCTGGGGTGGGGAGTTGGGGGGAGCCCAGGTCTCAAGACTGAGAGTCCTTGGGCCTGAGGCCAAGGGGGGCAAGGGGCAGATGGGGGCGAGCTGGGCAGTGAGCCAGGACCCCTCTGGAGATTTGGGCTTGTTTCTTAATCCTTTCCTCCCTTTGTTGGCCAGAGCCGGCTGCCAGGAGAGGCGGGGGAAGCAAGCGGGTGGGACCAAAGAGATTGAGGAATCCAAACACTGAGGACTGAACTGGAGCCCCTTTTTGTGGTTGTCTATTACATGGAGACACTGTGCAAGGCCACCGGTGAGGATTATCTCACTGAAGCCACCGCCCCTCCCCATGAGGAGGGCCTGCTGTCCCCATTTTACTGAGGTGAAAAGTGGTGCAGACAGGGCAGGTGACAAGGGCCGGCCACACAGCTCATCAGCGGCAGAGCCGGCAGGGAGCCCAGGTTGTTGACTCCCCAGTGAGGCAGCCACTGGGACTGACTGGGGTTGGGGAGAGATGGGGAGATGGGGGGAGTAGGGTGGAAAGGGCCCTAGCAGTCCCAGGAGAGCAGGCAGTTCTGAGCATGATCACCTCCAAAGTGACCGTCCCCAAAGCCCTGCATGATCTGGGCCCTGCTCCCCTGCCCAGCCTCCTCTCCCATCACGGCATCACCTCACCCTTTCTGTTCCAGCCATACCAAACTACGTTACATACGGACATTGCCTGAGCACATAATGTGGATTTAAGCCTTCACACATGCTGTTCCCCATGCTTACAAAGTTGTTCCCTCCACTGCCCGCCTAGAGAGCTCTTATTCACCCTTCAAATCCCAGCTCAGATACCCGATGCCCACTCAGCTGGGCCCACGCAGAAGCTGGGCTCACAGCAGGAACCCCCTCAGAACCCAGCACGAAGTCAGTGCTCAATAAATATTTGTTGTCTCTAGACATTGCATTTTATCACTGAATCTGTGAGGCAGGCAAAACAGGTTTTCTTGTCCTCTCGAGGCGCAGAAAAGGAGGGCAAGAGAGAGGGAGTGACTTCCAGAAGTCACGCATTCAGTGACACTGGTAGAGCTAGAAGCCAGGCCTTCTCTGCACCACATGGCCCCTGGCTGGCCCCCACCCCCAAAGAGCTCTCCCATCCCTGCCAGACCAGCCAGGGTCACCAGAAGTGACCCCCAAGGCAGGAGTGGGGGGCATGGGCCCCGATGGCCTGAGGTCTTGCCCTAGTGTGCAGCTCAGACATTACTGCTGCCTGGGGGAACTGAGGCAGAAGGTGACAAAAACAGACAAGCAGCTTTACCCCCCAATCCAGGTCTGGCTCCTCCTCCTGGACATGTGCCTCAGCCAGAGACCCCAGCAGGCCCCGTCACCCCACAGACACTAAGACCTCACTCTCACCTCTTGCCTCTCCTGCCTGCCCACTGCAATCCATGATCACATCCTGCTGGCTCGGGTCCTAAACAGACCTCACATCCACCCACCGCTCCCCATCTCATGGCTCAGTCCCAGGCTGCATCTCAGTGCCCTTCACCTGCGGAGTTGCCCTGCCTCTCCCCTCCCATTCATTGTCCATATCAAGCAATCCTCCCAAAATATAAGCCTGACCATGTCGTTCCCCTGTTTCACATCCGATGGCTCCCCACGGGCTCTGGGACAAGTCCCCCTAGCTCTCCTAAGCCTGTCTCTCTAGCTGCATTCCAAGTGCAGGTCATGACTATACCCAAAACAGTTCCTTCCACTAGGGATGCCCTTTCTCCTGATCTTTGCCTGAGGAGATAGTCACAGTTCACACTTCAGTGCATCGATCAGAGGTGGAGGTGGTAGTTCTGGGTCCTTCCCCCAAGCTAGACTCTGAGCTGGGGCAGGATGGGGAGGCAGAGACCTCACAGATTCATCTCGGTGCCCCATGCCCAGCACAGGGCCTGGCACAGAGGCGTATGAGGGAAAGCAGATGGCTAGGAAAGGGAGGTACATTCTTATTTCCAAGAGGCCTCCTCCATCCCTTAACCCTACTGGTGTCTTTCAGAACCTGTCAGACTAGCTTGCTACCTGCCTGTCCCCAGCAGGCCCCTCCCAGACCCAGTGTCCACTGTCCCAAGAGGGCTATCTTTGTAATCCTAAAATAACACTCAAAGCTATAATAATAACAATAATTACTATCATCGGGTACTCACCTTGTACTTCATTGTATTATTTAATCCTCATAAGAACTCTAGGAGGTACATAGGTTCTTTTATTATTCCTATTTTATAGATAAGGAAGCTAAGACTCCAAGAGGTTAAATGTCTTGCCCAAGATCACACAACTAGTAAGCAATAGATAGGGAATTCTAAGCCAGGTCTGACTCTCCACCAGTATGCTATCAGGCCTTCTCCTGCTTCCTGTTGTCCCCTCTCTGTGAGACTCTTAGAGCACCGGCCTGAGTGAGGGTATGGTGTGTGTGTGTGTGTGTGTGTGTGTGTGTGTGTGTGTGTGTGTGTGTTCAGGAAACAGTCCTGTAGCCCTCACCAGCCCTTTGCTGAGCACTGAAGGTAGAGCAGACTCAGGCACAGTCTCTGCCCCCTAGGGGAAGGTAAGAGAGTTTTACACTAAGAATTAGGGCCTTGGGGTGAGCAGATTTGGGTCTGAACTCCAGGTCTACCCCTAAACAACTATGTGACTCTGGGTAACTCACTTGATTTACTCAGTACCAGTTCCCACTCCCGTAAAGTGGGGACCATAATGCCTGGATTACCAGGAGGACTAGATGAGATAATGCATCTGAAATAGCATATAACAACCCACCCAGCATATAAGAAACATCCGATGACAATAATACATACGATGACTACAGACTCCCGGGATCCCGAGGCCAAGAGGAGATGTGATTCTCCAGGGCCTTCCCTTGGAGCCTCCTCAGCCAGACCCAAAAGTAATAGTGATAATAATGCCTGATCCACCCATTTGCTCATTAAATAATCCTTCAAGGGAAGTGTCCTTTAGTAACCCTATGTTGGAGGTGAGGCAACGGAGGCCCAGAGAAGGTAGGCTACTGAATCAAGTCCCGCAGCCAAAGACTGGGACCTCCACTCAGCTGCATCCACACTGGGTAGAGCCCAGCCCTTAGCCCAGGGCCCTGGCCAGGCTGCTGGAGAGTCTGGGGCTCCTGACTACTGGATTGTAGTCCCAATTGGGTGGGAAGTTAAAATAGGTGAAAGGAGCCAAAAAGAGGGATACTTGACTTGGCCCTCTCCCAGAACAAGCTCAGCACTGGGAGGAAACCAACAATTACCAAGCAGGGCCCTGTGCTGGGCACTTCTCACTGGCTCCTTCGCACACCCATGTCGGGGAGGTGTTATGATATGCACGTGGCAGACGAGGTCTCCAAGACAAAGAAGTCAGTGACTTGTCCAAGGTCACACAGGGAGGAAAGTGGCAGACTGGGAGGCAGAGTCCCTCTTAACCCCTCCCACCTTCAGTCCCAGACCTCCCCAGCTGCCCCTCTCTCCTGGGGAAACCTAGAGGCTCCATCACTCCTAAGCAGAGGCCTGGAGTCTAGTTGCTCAGGCCCTCTCTCTGCTGATTGATGGGTGTGGTACTTGGCCCCACCTTCAGTTCAGAGCACCCAGAGCTCACTTAACAGAGCCCTCACCCTTGGGCACCCGGGTGGCTCAGTCGTTAAGCATCGGCCTCCGGCTCAGGTCATGGTCCCAGGGTCCTGGGATGGAGCCAGGCATTGGGGTCCCTGCTCGGCGGGAAGCCTGCTTCTCCCTCTCCCACTCCCCCTGCTTGTGTTCCCTCTCTCGCTGTGTCTCTGTCAATTAAATAAATAAATTCTTTAAAAAAAAAAAAAATCACACCCAGTGTGCTAAGTATCTGGAGAGAAGTCAGCTGGTTGTGGTAGGATCCAAACGTCACAGAATGCCCTCCCTCAGTCCCCCTCCCCCCGCCCCACCGCTAGGCTCCTGGACACCTCCCAGTGGCCTCAGTGCTGCAGGACACGCATTAGAATCAAGCCTGAGAGGTAGTCTTTAGGCAAACCAGGACTCACCCAGCAGCAGCCGGTGGGGTCGTGCAGCCCGTCGGGGAGAAGCCGGGAGAAGCCGGGGAGCCATCACCATGACCGCAGGGGCACACGGAAACAAAGAACAGCAGTGAGACACAGGCAACAAAGACACTCTTTGGGGCCCCTCTTCGTCCTGGGCTGGGGGAACATCCTGCCCAGCTGCTGCCCCCGGGGCTCTGCTAGGGCAGACACCCCCTTAGTGGGCAATCTGATCATCTGATAGCATATCCAGAGCTCCTCCCAGCCCCAGCCCACGGGAGGCAGCAGGATCCCTGTAGACAAATACTCACTGAGCGCCCACTGTGTGCTGGGTATTGGGGATACAGGCTGAAGAAGACAGACGTGGCCTCTGCGCGCATAGAGCATACAGTGCAGGGAGGGGGCAGGCGTGTGACTCCTGAATGAGTTACAACGGTGATGAGTGCCTCAACGGGGACGCTTACGAACCCGGGTTCAAACCCTGGCTCTCGCTCACTAGCTTTGTGACGTGGGGCCTGTCTTCTTCACTTCTCTGTGCCTCAATGAGTCATCTGTAAAATGGGGATAGCATTAGTGCCCACCTCCAGGGTTGTTGTGAGGATTGAGTTAATACGTAGAAAACATTTTGCACAATGCTTGGCACGCGGTAAACTGTTCATAACTGGTAGCTACTGTCATTCCAGGGAGCTGTAGGCCTGGGTTTTGGAGGGACCTAGTGTGGGTCAGGCCACCACCTACCTGACAAGGTAGGGATTAAAAGAGACAGTAGAAGTGAAGCTCTGGCCCCGGTGCCTGGCACATGGCAACCAGTTGGTAAGCGGTGGTGCTATCTTTAGGGCTGTTCTCCAGCAGGTCCCCGGGGTGCAGCAGAGGGGAGGTCAGAAATGCCCTCTCCCCAAAACATGCACCCAGAACTGCAACTTTGGACTGAAAAATAAACAGCACTCTCACCCAATGCTACAAATATCTCATCTCCTTTGACCTTCACAATGACCCAGGAAGTGGACATAGGCAAAATTCTTACTATTCCCATTTTACAGATGAGGACAGTGAGGTGAAGGGACTCCTCTCTGCGTGCGCTTGGGTGTGTCCCTTCATAGCTCCAAGCCTAGTTAAGTGGTGGAGCCAGGATTCCAACAGGCATCTGCCTGGATTTTGTTCTCCCGGCCTTCCCTTGGTTTTTTTTCCCCCCGGGGTCTGTAATACAAGCTGCGCAGCCCCAGACAAGACTCTGAACCTCTCCAACGCCAGTCCTTTCATCTGAAATACTTACCAAATGGCCAGCCCAGGATCCGAGCTGTTCCTGACCCAAACTCTTCTTCCACAGGCTCAGCCACTGCTACCCTGCCCCTCCCTCTCACCTTTTACCCCATTACCAACTTCAGCCACAAACCCATGAGCCAAGGAATGTCTGCACTCAACTACTAAAACCCATGTTTTATAGATGGAGAAACTGAGGTCCAAAGGTGGGCCAAGGTCGCCTTTCAGTGCCCAGCTCTTTTACCCGGGCAGACACCAGGTGGGGCTGGCCCTCTGAGGAAACCCCAGTAGGGCCCTGACCTGCAGGTTGCTCCCTCTGCTCTTCTCCCCACCCCACACTGGGCCTGGTGGGCACCTGCGCAGCCTGTCCCCCCGCTCCCCAGAATAAATATCCCAGAGCTCCAAGCTCACCCAGTAAGGGTCAGGCAGGTTCCAGAGGTAAAGGCTAGGCATTGTGGGAGTCTTGGGACCTGCCACATGGCGGCTTCCCCTTTCAGTTGAGTCTGAGCTTTGGGGTCAGACAGACCTTGGTTCAAATCCCAGCCCAGCCACTTCCCAGCTGTGTGACTTTGGTCAAGTAGGTTCACCTCCCTAAACTCCTGAGAAATAGGAATAATACCTATTCCCTCGTGGGATTATAAGGATATTAGTTAATGCTGCATATTAAAGGCTTAGCACAGTGCACAGTAAACGTGGCTGTAATGATCAGAGAACACAGGCCAAGAACAGGACATGAGGGCCCATCACACTCCACCTTGTCCTTGCCCCATTCTTCCCCTCCCCTTCATGTGGGGTAAACCAGGTCCTGGAGGTTATAATAATGGGGGCTGAAAGACCCTTCGAGGCTCTAGGCTCATCTCACCTTCTCATTTCACAGAAAGAGAAACTGAGACCCAGGGAGAAAAGAGATGGGCCCACAGACTATAGGGGAGTAGAATCCTGCCCCCTTTACTAAACAACAGAATCCCAGGCCCCAAGAAAAATCCAAATGCCCCACCCCCACCAGGGGACTATCATAAAGATCCATTCTGCAAGCCCCCAACAAATATCAGGCCACCATGACATTTATGGGGAGCCCTTTGTGGGTATCCTGTTTAGCTCTGTGGCTAGCAGACCTATATGTGGTACTCAGGAAGGGCTTAGGGACAAACCCATGCAGTTCCTCTTTGGCTCCACAGAGAAGCTCTGCTCAGGCTCCCCCTCCAGAGGTGTCTCCTTGCATCTCCCTTCCTCACTGCCACCCTGGCCTCTGTCTCACCCTGTAGTCTGGGTCCCATCAGCTGGGCACAACCCCAGCCAGCAGAGCTCTGGGCCTCCAGAGGCCTATACAGCATCAGCAACTTCCCAGCCAGGCTGGGATATTCCTGCCCAGCACAGCCAGCCAGGCTCCTGGCCAGGGTCCACTCTGCAGAGGGGGTGCTGGCCCTGCCCTACCAGGAACCCCATCCACCCCCACCGGTCTAGCAGGTGCAGCAGCCTGGGAGCCCTGGGAGCTTCTATTGGCACCTGCAACCTACAGGAGGGAGGCCAGCCTAGTCTAGGCCGTGCAGGGGTGGGTTGATCTGGAGACAGACGGGTGTGGCACTTCTTTACCTCACTGAGTATCACCCCCTCATGCAGATGCTCCAGCTGCCTCACACATTGCTGGGACCTGGCAGGCCCTGCCTGACTCCTAATACACAGAGGAAACCTCAGGACCTCCTCACTCCGTTCCCTTCTTAAAACACCCCCACTGGCCTACTCCCAGACCAGGTATCATTCTGGTCACTGCACACTTATTACCTCACTTGATTCTGCTAATGCCTGTGAGGTCTGGATTATTGACTAAGGAAGAACCTGGGACTCAGAGTGGGGAAGTGACTCATGCAAGGTCACACAGCAAAGTGGCAGGGCCAGAAACCCAGTTCTGCTGCATGCAAAGCCTGCAGGGCACCTGATGTCCCCTTTCCTCCCACCTCTCTGCTCCCTAAAGCTTCTGGATCCCCTTCTTCCCAAACCTTCCACCCTTCTCTGCAAAGTCTCTCCTTCCACAATCCCAGTCAGAATTAATCTTTCCCACCTCATGGCTGCTATAACAGCTTGTTTACACGCACCCAACAGCAGCAGGGTCCAGGAGTTATTTCTGAGGTGTCTGCCTAACTGAAGGCAGGGGGTGACCCCAGTACATGCTCCTCAGACCTGACAGTCTGTCACCTCTATCTCCATGCTTCCCCTACCCCCATGCAAAAGTCCTCTGACCTCCTCCTGTTGATCCCCTCCCCACTCCCTGCCTCCCGCCCACGCCTGTAACTGGGGTGAAGGTAGGGAGCTTGCTGAAACCTCAGGGGCTCTGTGCCAGTGCTCTGGCCCTCCCTCTCCCTTTCAGTAGCTGAGGATCTGACCCAGACCTGACACCAGGCAGCTCTCACAGGGACTCCCAGCTGCCCTAAGCACCAGGCCTGGCCAGGCATTGCCTCCTCCTTCGGGAGAAAAGTGCTCCAGAAGCAGAGAAGGGGCTGCCTTCAGCCCTAGTCCGTGAACTTGAGGGGTCACATTCAGCCACTCCCACCCCGGGGAAAGCTGTGGGCCTTGAAATACCCACCCCAACCACCACCACCAACCCTACAGAACAGTCCTCCCCCCCCCCCCCCCTCCGCTTCTGGGGCAATTGGGCTGGGGTCTGTGTGGACAAGTCCCCACCTCCTATTTGCTGGAGGGGAGAACTCTAGTTCTACCAAAAAGAGGTGGGGTCTGCCGGAAAGTGTACATTAAGACGAGAAAACTCCCGGGGAAAGACTGAGGATAGGGACAGGACAGCAGAGAGAGGAGAGATGAGGGACACGGGGAATCGGGGGATGAGAGCAAGCAGGAACCTGAGAGCGACAGAGAGACTGGGGAGACCAGAGACCGAGGAAAGTCCCCGAGACCAAGCCTGGAAGGGAGCGTGCAGGGCCGGGGCGGCGACAGTAGGGCCATCCTGGCTGGCACAGCTGGCACCCCAGCTCACAGGTCCCTCAGTCCGGAAACTCAAAGTCAGTTACGTAAGGGCCGGGGCCGGGAGCGGGGTTCCAGGCCCGGGGGGGCCCCCTCCCGCTGCGCGCCGCCCGCCCTCCCGCTCCGGCCAGCGCTGCGGCGGGCCCGGCAGGAGCAAGCGGGCCGGACAGGGCGGGGCTGGGGGGGGGGGGGACCTGGGGCCGCAGCACTCTGCAGAGACCCGCCCGCGGAGACCTAACCCGGGGCCCCCCGCCCCAGGCAGGCCGGGACCGCCCGGACCGCCAACCGCAAGCGTCCAGCCCGGGACCGAGCTCCCGGACCCCTCTCCTCTCGCCCGCGCCCCTCCCCGCACCCCGAACTTCGAGACGTCCAGGCCCCTTTGGACCCCAGTTCTAGGGCAGGGTCCCCTAGAGCCCTCCTCCCCTGACCTTTAGACCGTGGTCTCGCCCCTACCGGGACGGCACGGGCCCTTGGGAATGGGTCCATCTGTCCCTCACCCCGTCCCTCCCGGGGACCCGGGATCGCCCCCGGACAGTCCAGGCTCACCTGGGCCGGACGGGGCGGGGACCTGGCCGCGCCGGGCCGGGCCGCGTTCTCGCTCTCTGCCGCTCTCGCCCTTTAAGAGGTTCCTGCCACTTTGCCCCGCCGGGGGCCTCCACCTGCACTGACAGGGCAACTCTGGAGTGAGGCCCCGCCCCCGACCCGGGAGACCTCCTGATTGGCGCAGGCAACTGCCAATCGGCGGGGCGGTGAAGAGACGGTGCCGAGAAGTGCGAGCGTCGCAACCGGGAAAGGGCTGGGGCTGCAGGTGCGGTCTGATGCGGACGCCGATCTCTGAGCGGCCCCGTGTTGACCCGAGGGTCAGGGGAGGATTGGGTAGGGAGCTCCTGGATTGGGTGGTGTGGTGTCTGACGTCGTACGGCAAAAGTATGATGCAATTTGCCACGTAGTGCTGCCCCTAACCTAAGGGCTGGAAGGGTGGTAGGAAGGGAGTTGGTCCTAGGGAACCTAGGGAAGTGACCCTGGTGAGACTCACCTGGATCACCTGTCCCCCCATTTAGTCTTGTGTGACCTTGAGCAAGTCACTTCTCTGAATCTGAGTTTCCTCAACTATAAATCTTACAATACTTTTCTGAGAATTAGTGATATATGTTAAGTGCCAGGCACAGGTTTGGCACATAATAGGTGGTGTTCAGTAAATATGGTTCTTGTTCCCCTCATCCCTTTCTTGCCACTCTTGTCAGAGACTTTCCCCCTCCTTAGGGTCCATCAGCACCGGAAGGGGCTTACATAGTCACTGGTCCAAGTCCCCTCCCCTCGCTACCTCATTTTTGGGCAAATGGGGGAAACTGAGGCCCAGTAAAGGCAAGTGACTTCCTGGGAGTTCAGTGGTCTTCCTATTAGATGGGCCCTGGAATCAAACTGCCTAGGTCTCAATCCCCAGCGCTGCCCTTGATTTGGACAAGCTACTAACCCTCCAAGCCAGTTTCCTCCACTGTAAAATGGAGTTAATAAAAGTACTTTACTCGTGGCGCCTGGGTGGTTCAGTCGGTTCAGTGTCTGATTCTTGGTTGCTGCAGAGTCGTGGGTTTGAGGCCCGCGTGGAGCCCTCTGTGGGGCTCCCTGCTCCAGGGGAGTCTGCTTGAGATTCTCTCCCTTGCACTCTGCCCCTCCCCCTGCTCGTGCTGGCGCACCACAAGCTCTCTCTCGCTCTCTCTGAAATAAATAAATCTTTTTTTTTTAAGTATTTTCCTCAAGGATTGTTATGAGAATTAAATGAAATGATCCATGTAAAGTATTAAGAACAGTGCCAGTCTCATAAGCCTCCAAAAATTGCTAGCACTTATTATGATTATTGATGTTAATATTATATCAAGGTCGTAAATTAATGTATTGCCCCCACCAAATTCACTGCAGCCTCCAAGTCAGGTCTTGTTTTAGGCTTCAGGGCCCTGGTCCCTGCCTTCAAGAAACTCAGTCTAGCTGAGGGTCTGCCTGAGCCCCTAGATCTAGGGGATGCTTTCTGATATAGGTGGGTGGGCTCCAAAGCACCGAAGAAGCTTTAGTTCCTTTAACCAGAAATCGAGACACTTGAGACCCTTCAGTCCCTAGCCCTGTAGAACGCATGGGGAAAGCTGACACACACATGCAGGCTCCCAAGCATATTGACACACCTTTCACCTGCTTACAGTTTCACCTACCCACCAGGTAATAATGCCCAGTGGCTTAAGTTCTCAGGCTTTGGAAGCAGTTGAGTCTGGGCCCTGCGTTTTACCACTTTGTGCCTTTGGGCAAGTCGCTTTCCCTCGGGGGGTAAAATGGGATTAATAACAGCCCAAACTTTATATAGCGCTCTGGCAAAAATTAAATGAGAGAATGAAAATACATATGCAAATACCCAGTAATGCATCCAGTATTATTTTTTAATTGCCCCCACATGTATTCCGGCAACCCCGGGGAGAGCAGGCTGTGAATGCCTAGATTCAGTCACCGCAAAGGGGTTTCCTCTCTCTCGCTCCCCGCGCTCTGGCGCTCCGCCTCCGCCCAGGGGGCGGGGCGAGGAGAATGCCCGCAGAGCCGCCCGAGGCTCCAGCGCAGCCCGGCCGCAGGCCCCGCCCCTCCCCGCCTGGGGCGGGCTCGCGGCTCCGGCTCCCAGGGCCGAGCTGTCGTGCGGGTGACTCAGCAGCGCCAGCGCGTGCCCCGGCCTGATAAGTGTGTGTGTGTGCCGGGGAATGTGTGTGTTGGGGTGGCCGGGGAGGGCTCTGTGTTTCCGAGTTTGTGCGTGGGGAGTACATGTGGGGTTGTGTTTGTGATCTTGATTTTGTGTGTGGCTCTCTTCTCTGTGTATTTGTATGTGGGGGGGGGTCGGGGGGGTGCATCTGTGTCACGGTGTGTCCCTGTTGGTGAGTTTGCGTAAAGGGTGTGACTCTGTGTGACCCTCTCTCTTTGTGTCTTATAAACATGTCCCCGTCCTCCCCTCTCTCTGCCCACGCCCACCCCCCCCCAACCCCAGGCCCTGGGGACCTAGAGAGCTCTGCCCTGCTCCAGGGGCCTGTCTGCTTAGGCAGTCTGTTTCTTGTTGAGGTGACTTCTTTTTTTTTTTTTTTTTTTTAAAGATTTTATTATTTATTTGTCAGAGAGAGAGAGAGAGCACAAGCAGAGGGAGTGGGAGAGGGAGAAGCAGGCTTCCCGCGGAGCAGGGAGCCCGATGCGGGGCTCGATCCCAGGACCCTGGGATCATGACCTGAGCCGAAGGCAGACGCTTAACGACTGAGCCACCCAGGCGTCCCTCTTGTTGAGGTGACTTCTGCACTTGTATGGGTCAACGTGGCCTTGTCGGTCACGAGGGGGGGGAGGGGAGAAGGGGGTCGGGGTGCTGTCACTGCCTGGACTTCAGGGTCCCCCTGCCCCAGTACCTCTGCCTGTGAAGCGTCCCCTCCCTTCCCAGACTGTAGGGAGCAGTTACCTGAGCTGCTCCCTGTGGGGGAGACCTCCAGAGGAGACCACTCCCATTTAGTGATTGCTGTTATTTTATTCTCCCATTTGATCTCGCTGAATCCTTACGGCTGAGTGTTCTAAAAAGGATCTGAGACTTGAGAGAGTTGGAAGTGACAACCCAAGGTCATGCAGTTGAAAAGCAATGGAGGGCGTGAAGGTGACAGGCCGAGGGCAGATCTCCTCCCCAAGCTGAGCGCCCAGTTTGCCTGGAGCCTGTGGGGCGCTGATAAGCTTCTGGTGCAGGGGAAGGAACCTGTTTGTGTCCCCCCTCCTCCTCTGAGTTTCCTGGGCCTCCAGCCAACTCCTTATCCTGCCAGTGCCTGAGCAGGGCCACCAGCTTGGATTGGGTGATTGGGTCTTGAGTTGGGTGATAAAGAGGCCAGGGGATGGGCTAGGGGCTAGGGCGAGGGGCCAGGGCCAATATGGGAGCATCTGTTACTTCAACAAAATTTTACTGAGCACCTTATTAAAAACAGGCCAATACCCTGCTCTGTCTAAAAGGGGAAGAGAGTCACAAGACCAGGGCACAAGGAATGGTGGAGACGGGCAAGCTCAGGCTTGAGGCAGGGGGTGTGGCTGGGATCTGTTGCCGCTTTCAGTCCTGACTCCACCGTGTAAGGGAGGGCGTGGGACCTAGCCAGTCATATTTCTCTCCTGCCTGTCAGTCAAATGAGGTACTGGCGCAACCCTGCTGCCTTGCCGGGCTCCAAGACGCTAAAAGGGGAAGCCATTTGTAAACAGAGTTGCACTCCAAACATAATGGACTGTCCTGTTGTGATTCATGGCCTCCTATGAGAAAGGCCTTAAAGAAACAGTATACAGGAGCCCAGAGAGGAGAAGGGGTCCCAACTGGGGGATTAGGGAAGGCTGCTTGGAGGAGGTGGCCCACCAGCTAGATTTTTAAGGATGAGTTTACTATATGGAAATGGACAAGGGTGTTCCAGGTGGAGGAACAGCCTGCATAAGGGCCTGGATGGTGAAGTGCACTGGGAACAAAAGCTGGTTTGGTGTATTTGGCCCAGAGTGAATGCCAGGTTTAGACGGGGACAGCTTGGGGGGGGCGGGGTAGCAGACTTGGGGATAGCCAGGAGGTCTCTGAGGTAAAGACAACCATGTCCTGGCTGGGTGCGGCAGTCCTTTGGGGAGGGCTGAGAGGAGAGGGAGAATTGACAGGCATTGGTTCAAGGACCCCCACCCCCACCCCAGGACAACCCATCTGAAGCCTGGGACAGATCCCCAGGATGATGTCGAGGTGGACACGAGGCTGCAGAGCTCCCTCCAAGAGAAGGATGGCGGAAAAGCCAAGTCAGATGCCCTGGTCCGGGGAGGGACCCAGGCATGGACGCAGAGGGTGCCCCACCAATGAACATGTAAGGGCTCTGGAAGGCCCTGCAGCCTAGGAGTTCCTCTGGGTATGCTCGAGTGTGGGGAGGGGGCCACTCCCGCCAGGAGAACTCCTTCTCAGGGAAGCCTCCAGCTCCAGAAGCCCCTATTGAACCAGCGGCGGTTGCTGATGATTAGCTTATTATATATCTGCCAGGTGCTTCACTAACCTGTTCCCACAAGATATCCCTAGTATATGGTTGAGTGAAACGAAGCTTCGAGAGGTGAAGTGTTCGCTCACGAGCACACAGCCAATAAGTGGCCAGGCCAGGACTCCCTGTTTCCTGAGATGGCAGGAAAGAGCTGAAGGAGGCGTTTGGGACCTGCTGAAATTCTGGCTCTGTGGGCCCGGGGAGCTGTGGTGGAACGGGCTCCGGGGAGAAGGAAACACGGTGTCTGCTGCCACCTCGTGGTCTTAGAGCCACTGGGGCGGAGGCACAGAGCCCCGCTCTCCGGGCCTACTGAGAGGGTGGCCGCTCTGGGTGGCACAGGGTCAGTAGGGGGTTCTTGAAACAGGGGGCGCTCGGGTGGGACTCTCCTGGATCGTGAGACCCTAGACAAGTCTCTCCTCTTTGCTCCTCAATTCTCAGTGCCTTCAGGAGGACTCAGGGAGATCATCTTTACTCCTATGGAGACCTTCCACAGCCTTTGCTCTCTTTGCAACTGGGAAAATGGAGAACCCCTGTGGATCCAGGATTGTGGAGCCTGAAGCTTATCTGGGGGCCTCTTTAAGAAAAAGAATGAAGGGGCACCTGGCTGACTCAGTCAGTAGAGCATGCAACTCTTGAACTCAGGGTTGTGAGTTCAAGCCCCACATTGGGCGTGGAGCCTACTTAGGAAAAAAAAAAAGAATGAAAGGTTAAGAATAGAAAATGCCTGTAGCCATTCAAGGCTGTAGGACACAGGTGGGAAGGAAGGGAAGTCAGGGTGGAAAGATCTCAGCCAGTGCAAGTTAATATATTTTACTTTTGCAAATTTTACAGAAATATATGACCTTGTGAACCCAAAGTCAGGATCCCTCTAGGGCGTCTTGACTCAGGCCTAAGCCTCCCAGTGGGTCCCATATGAGGTCCCCCATGGAAGATTTGGGGATTCTGAAGCCAGAGCAGGATCTGGGTTCATGTCTCCCTCCCATCCCCATACCGCCCCAGGCAGGCCTTTCACCAGGATCTTCCAGAGCTTCTACCTGAAAGTGAGTCCACACTCACCTCACCTTCTCTGTGGCCACATCCTAACAGCTGGGTTGCTCCAGCCAGGACTTCTCAGGGGTCCTCTGCTCCACCGAGTTGAACCCTGCTTTGCTTTCTAGGCATGGATGTCCAACCCCTAAGCCCGAGGCAGCCTTCCCTGCCTGCCCTTACCTCCTTGGGCAGTACCAGCACTGTGTGTGGTCAGTACCGAGCTGTTGGCTGAGTCCCTGCCGTGCCATCAGTCTGATGTCACCCATATGTGGTCACCGGGTGGACACATCCTGAGCCCCTCCTCTTGTAGCCAGGCCTGTGGGATGGGGGTGGGGAGACAGCAAGAGGACTCAGACCTAGTCTCAGCCCTCCTCTAGCTCATCATCTGGGGATCAAGTAAGACATGGACTGAGTCTTAAAACTTTTAGACCTAACAATAACTTAGAGATCAACTAGTCCAAGTGATTGTCAAACTCACTTAGCCACAGAAGCCCCAAGTGGGAAACAGAGGGAAGCAGAGCTGTTCTAAGTAAAGCAGTGGGAGTTAGGGGATATGTGGGGTCCCATTTGCTTGGCCTCCCCCTGGCCTTCCCCTGTTTGGCCTCTACCAGCCCTTCTAAGGAACCCTGAGTTGGAACCACTGTTGACATTCAAGCTCTTTGCTTTAACCGAGGCGCAAGAGTAAGAGATTTGACTGAGGTTACACAACAAGTTCATGGCCGAGTCTCGATTCAGACGTAGGTCTGCCCGACTGCAGGTCTAAGGCTCCCATCTCAATACTGGACAGTTAGGGTGAACCATCCCTTCCCACCTGGACCCACATCTCCCTGCTGTCACTCTGGATCCCCCATCCACTCAGCACAGCCGACAAAGAGAAGTTCAGAGGGGTCCCAGGGGCCCCGGGGGTGGGAGAGCAAGGAGGGGGCCCTTTTGGAGCTGCCACACCGGAATGAGGGCAGAGACTAGACTTTCCTCTGTTTGTGCGCTGCTCGTCCTCATTCTGAGCCCAGAGCCTGCCACACGGTAAATAAATATTAGTTGAATGAATGCATTTGAAGCAATAGCTCAGGGTAGGGGAACCTTCCTGAGTAGAGAAACCATCCCTCCAGGTCGACCTCATCCACCTCTGGGCACTTCTCCTGGTCCCCTGGGGGTAGGGTCTGAGCTGGGTCTCTCCAGCTTAGTAAAGATTTTCAGCTTTGCTCTATCTTCCTTTTCTTTCTCTTCAGAGCAACAGAGGAAGTTGTTGTGTGACTTTGGGCAAGTCATTTGCCCTGGGCCTCCATCTCCTTAATTTGTTAAAAATACCTTACATTAAACAGCCTCCCCTGGAAAAACAAACAAACAAACAAACCTTCATGTCTTGAATTATTCACTAGAAATAGTTGTTATGACTTTGCACGTGCCAGGCTCTGCGTAAGGCACGTGGGATTGAGAAAAGAGGTAATAGTGGTAAAGGACGGCACTGCCTGACACATAATGGGTGGCCAGGGGTAGTTTCCCGCCGGCCCACACTCACCCTGCGTCTTCCAACAGAATGCCTCCCTCCTTCAAGGGCCTCTTTCAGGAACCAGTTCCAGTCCGCAGCTTCCAGGGATATGGAGGGGGCTTGCGGAGGGGGATGAACCCACAGCCGGCAGTCCAGGAAAAGGGGTGAAACTAAATAAGGGTGCTGGTGCCAGGCGCGGCCAGTAGGTGGCAGGAGCGTCCGTGAAATGAGCCTGTCCTGCCGCCTTCCCTGGATTTCTCCCGCGATAAGCCGTCGGGCTGTCTTCCTGTGTGCCAACACAGGTGTATAAATGAGTGTGTGCCCCGGTGGGAGGTGTGTGTACAAAGAAGGGTGCGCGTGCGTGTGTCTGTGAGCAATATGTACGTAAGTGCCAGGAGGGGGTCTGTGTGAGAGAAGGAGCGTGTGTACGCGAAGGATGTTTGTGCAGTCAGGTGTGTACGTGTGGCCTCCTGGTCTGTGGGTCTGTTTGCACGTGACTGTGACACACGGGGCATACGCCATTTCAGAGAGCTCTGGGGTCACCTGTGGACCTCCCCCCACCCCTGCCTGGGGCTTCCCCTGGGTAAGGAAGAACATTCACATGTCAATAGAATGGGGAACCATGGGTGATGTTTTTACCTATTCTTTCCAAACTTACCAGGGTTCTCAGTTTTTATCATGAGCATTCTGTAATAACCATAAACATTATTGGGGAAAAACACCTGTGTTCCTTTTCGTGGGCCTTTCCTTTCGCCTTAGGGAGCGGCAGGGTTCGCATACGTCTGACAATGCTGTGGGGGGCCAGCAGCTTGCAGAGGGTGCCCAGATAGCAGCTGTGGGAGGTCGAAACAGGGCAAAGGGGCAGTACAGAGCAATCAGAGAAGGCTTCCTGGAGGCAGAGGGAATGGAGCTGACCTGGAAGGGTGACGAAGCTGGCACATGGCCGCAGTCTGCCGTGCCTGCTGCACTTCCCTGAGAACTGCCCGCCCTTGGGCTGGGCCTCAGCAGTCTTCTTCCTGAAGTGCATCCTTGTCGACTCCCTCTGAGGGAATTTGAGGTTGCAGGCAGGCAAGATTGAACTTGGATTCCTAGAATCCCCCATTGGAAAGGGGCATGAGAGGTCATCGGGATTTTTCTAGCAACTGGGAGCTATTGAAGGTTAAAGGCAGACTGTGTTTCCCCATCAATAATACTGTGCCCTGCTTACCAGGTACAGCTGTTGTCTCACTGGTCCTCAGAAGAGTCCTGGTAAGTTAGCTACAATAATCACACTGTTTTACAAAAGAGAAAATGATGCCCAGAGTGGTCAGGCAGATATGCTTTTCTTCAGGGCAGACACAAAGGTGAATAAAAATCTCCACGGGGCACACTTACATAAACACCGAGGTGCTCTCACACATGCTGTGCAATCTCTCAATCACACACACACACACACACACACACACACACACCCCCTTCGGAGCTGTTCTTCCCAGCCTCAGGGGGAGTAAGCTCTGGGCAGAGCTGCCAGACCTCTGGGAAGTCTTCACCTGAGCCCCTCGCTGTGAGTAAGGTGAGGCCAGGCAGTCAAGCCCCCTGCCCATGCTCCCGCCCAAACAGTCTGCAGCTGAGGGGGGTTGAGATCTCAGTCCGGGTCAGGGCAGCCCACCCGCATTGGTGCTCAGTACCTTGACACAGCCAGCCCCAGGGTGGGCAGCCCCGGCCGGGAGAGGCTAAGGGTCTCTGAAGGGAGGTTGCGTCAGAAGGGGAAGAGGGGCTCCAGGCCCTGATGCCCTCTTAAAGACCTGGTCACAGCTGGTGGGGAGGCAGATCCTGGGTCAGGAACTTCCCTTCCAGAGAATTACTTATTAACCATGAGGACCAGCAACCACTGAGGAGGGGAACCCAGAGGGGGTGGAGGTCTCTTGGGGCATCCAACCCCACACCCAGGGCTTCCCTCAATGCACCCAGAGGAGGTCTGGGGCTTCAATCACCAAAAGAAGGACCACTGTGGGGCAGGAGCATGGAACGGAGGTGGGAGTAGGGTGGAGGGGAAAAGGAGGGGGGAGTTAGTGGGAGCCCCAAGAGGCACATGGGGTGGGCAGGGCTCTGGAGGACAAGGGACTGAGATTGGGGGTGGGCCACAGAGAAGGAGGAGCCAATTTGGAGGGTTGGGCGAGGGGGGCTTCTAGAAGCCAGCTTTGGTTTGGGGCATGCTCTAGGAAGTGGCTACAGCTGCCTTGTGTGTGTCTCCCGTCAGATGGGTTTGTTTTTTAAGATTTTATTTTTAAGTAATCTCTACACCCAACTCAGGGCCCAAATTTACAGCCCTGAGATCAAGAATCGCCTGCTCTACCGACTGAGCCATCCGGGCGCCCCAGAGAGGGTTCTTAAGGACAGGATTGCATCTCCCTCTGAGACAGTCCCAAAGGTGGGGCTAGACTACCCATCCAGTGCGAGCAGCCAGGTCTGTCTTACCCCCCGACTAGGCCCCCCTCCCCCATGAGGAGATCACAGAAGGTAAGCAAAGGAAACAGCAGAGATGTGGACACCGAGAATAGTGTTTTTCTTTATTGGGAAATCAGAAGGTTGGTCCTTGGTACCAAGATAGGACCTGGGATAGGCAAAAAGCCAGGTGTTTGAGTCAAGTTTCGTTTTGACATGCTTGCCTCCCTCATCCCCAAAGTAGGACAGCTCCAATTACAAATACCAGACCCCCAGGCACCCTTTCCTCTGCCTCTGGGCAAATGCCCAGTGGGTCTTACCAGTAGGTGTCTGTTTCTGGGATCAAGGAACATGAGGGAAACATCTGTGTTCTCTCCCAGGATGGCAGAACCTTCAGAACCCATCAACTCCAACCTCTGTCCCTCCATTGTGCAGAGGCCCAGAGAGGGACAGAGACCTGCCCAAAGTCACAAAGCAAGGAAGTGGAGGACAGAGTCAAACCCATATTCCATCTCCTGGCTTGGGACTTATTCATTCCCAAGGGGAGATTCTGGAAGATGAGCCCCATCAAGTGGATGTCACCTGCATCGACACCTGCCAAGGGACTCCATCCCCATGACTCAAATGTTCTGGCCAGAAGGCCCAGGCCAGTGCCACCCAGGGATCATTCTTTCCTTCCGGACTGGGCCCCTCTCTTGGGTGCCAGGGAGAGCAGGCTTGGTGAGGACAAAAGGGGAAAGCTATGTATAAAGTACTTGGGAGAGAAGACGTCCTCTTGAAAATTCCTTCTCCAACGCATGCTGTCCCATCTTCTGAAACTCAAGGAGATGTTAAAAGGCAAAGTCCCTGGCTCCTGACCCACCTACAGCAGTAAGAGATGTGGGTCAGAGCAGGTATAACCTCAAACGTTCGATCACATTAGAAGCCCCACGTTCCGAGCATTTACTATGCACCAGGCACGTCATCCATCCACTCGGTGGAGTAAGTGTGTGCCAGCTGCAGTGCCATTTGCTGGGAACATTTGTGTGACCAAACCAGACAAGCCTTTTTGTGAATCGCCACGACTTCTTGTAAGTGGTGTCATCCACGACTGAGAAAAGGGGCTCCAAGAGTGAAGTGACTCGCCCAAGGTCCTAGCAGGCAGCTGAAAAATGATAGAACAAGCAAGCCTTCCGAGGCAGGGAGGGAGCGGATGGCGAGAGGGACCCGCCAAGGTCACGGCAGTTTCTTGGGAGGCGGGCATGCGCCTGGCACAGAACCCAGCGCCGGGGAGGCTCCGTCCGGGACTACGAGCCGGGTGCAAGTCTCCCCGGTGCCCTCTGTGTCCTCAGTTCCCTCGTGAGAGCAGGAGGAGGAGAGCAGAGGAAGTGGACTTGACAGATCTAAGATGGGCTCCTGGCTGGTGCAGCCATGGACAAGCTGTCTGGCCTTGGGCAGGCCATTCCCCTGAGCCTCGGGTTCCTCATCTATAAAGTGGGGGTAATAATTATTGTAGTGCCTGCCTCATAGTCGTGCTGTGAAGATTAAGTGAATTACCCATGTCAAGTGCTTCGAACAAAGAGGGCTGCTGTGTATCACGGACTAGTATTACCACATTGGCCTCTCACCGAGGGTGGCAGGAGAGCACCCTGCACCAGGTGGGGCTCATGGCCAGCGCCAGGGATGGGGTTGGCAGCTGGGCTACCCCCCGGCCCAGTGATCTGCCACGTCAGCATAAGGGAAGGCTCTCCCCAGCCCCTCCGGGCCCCATTTTGAACTCCCCAGCTGCCTGCCGCCAGAACCACACGCCAGTCTCCTCCGGACTCCCAGCATCTGTAAGCTCGGAGCTGGGCTCCCTTCCCGGAGCTGCCCGCACTATGTGCTCAGCGCCCAGGAATGAAATAAAGGAATATGTAATAATAAATAAGTGATAAAAGAAATATGCATGTAGTGTTTTGTGTGTGAGCGCCGGGACCATGACCTGGGGGGTGGGGGGGTGCGGCGGGGGTTACTTCCCAGGGGCTCTGAAGCCTCTGAGCTGGTTCCCAGCCTGGATCTGCAGTAGGTCCAGCTGCGGAAGGCAGCCGGAGGCCAGGCTAAGGATCTGCCGCTGAAAACAGAGGGGCTGGTCTTTGGGCAGAGGCCTAGTGGGGGCCTAGCCTGGACTGTGGCTCTTCCAAGTCCTCTCCAGACGCTGGTGGCTTCCTCCACCTTGAGGAGCATTTCAAATTTCAAGCTAAGCAAGCCTCCTTAGACCGCTGCCTCTCACTCCCCACTATTGGCACAGAATAATTCTGGACTGGGGGCCTACTATGTGCCAGGCACTTTGGTAGGCACCTCACTTGCCATATCTCTAGCCTTCAGATGGGATTCTTGGAGGTGAAGTGACCTGCCTAAGATCTCACTGCAAGCAAGCGGCCAAGAACCCAGCAGAATCAGGACTCTTTATTAGAGACAAAACATCAGAGACTGACCCATTCCCTTGTCTTAGATCTAAGAGAAAACAGAAGCTCAGAGAGGGCAACTGCCTCGCCTGGGTCACCCAGCCACTTAGCTTCAGCGCTGAGATTTGAATCCAGATTTGGGGCTTCCCAAGCCATATAGGAAACTGAACTTGAAGACTGCTTTATTCCCATCACCCTCCTGCCCTCCCCACCTCCAACCTCTCTTATATGACACTTGACATTATCCATCACTCCCTCCCCCTGGCAACGCCCTCCTCCTCCAGTTTCTATGGCAGCACATTCTCCCCATCCTCCTCTTGCTTCTCCAGCAGCTTCTCACTCTGCGCCTCGCCGTGGCTCCTGAGCCTAGAAAGCACGGGGGATCCCCAGGCTGGGTCCCCAGTCTCTTCTCTCTGCATTGCTGCCCCTGAAAGCTCACCTGCTTTTCCGACCTTGCGCTGCAGCACCACTCCTGAGTAATGGCAACTACTTGCCGTGTGCTAAGAGATTACCTATGATCAGGACCCTGTACATTAACTCATTAAGTCCTCACAGCAGCCCCATGAAGGAAGTCTGTTCTACAGATGAGGAAACGGAGGCACCGCGAGGGAAAGCCAAAATCTGACTCCAACTTTCACCGCTACCTCTGTCACCACAAGAAAAGATACGAAATTGTAGGACATTTTGAAACCAGAGGCAAAAACTTGCCTCCACCTCCTGAAGATAGAGGAGTGGAAACCTGGGCGGGGGGAATCAGACCTACTTCACAGTTTTGAGAGCCCTGTGATGATCTAGAATTATACTGTCAATTTGGAGCTTTAAAATGCATCGTGCACAGTACCTTTTGAAATGTGAAGGTTTGGAGAGCTTCAGGAGGAACAAAAGTTCATGGAAAATTGCCCTTTTCCTTCAGAGTTTTCCATTTGGTTTTAAGTCTTCAGAAATCCTCATTCCGGGGTTCCAGCAACTAAGGCTCTTCTATATCACTGATGCCCAGAATTCACCAGAAACTCGGACCCTGGAGTCCTACTGACCTGAGTTCTGCTGCCACCAACAGGCTCTGTGACTTAGGAATGAGTGACTTGACCTCTGAGCCTGTTGTCTAAAATAAAGGTAACAGTACCTCTCCTGGGCTGTCATGAGGCTCAGATGGGATGATGTGTGTGAAGCGCTTGGCACAGAGTCTGGCACTCGGAAGTGCTCAGTTAAGCCCCATACTCAAGATGCACACAGCTTTTCTCGGGTTTGCCAAACACCTCAACATTTCCATGCTTTTGCACACGCTGTTCCCTCTTCTTGGTGGCCAACTCCTACATGTCCTTTAAGGCCCTCTGATGCTTTTCCAACTCTTCTAGAATTGCTACAAATGTGTTTTAGTAAAAAGCTAGAAAAGACACTTCCCCATGACACTGAGATGTAATGCTCTGTTGATGCCTTGTCTCCCAGCCTGGGCTTGAACTTTCTGAGGGCCAGGCTGTATCTGACTTATATCCAAGTCCCAATCCCTGGGGTGCACAGCCTGGCATCAAGCTGATTTAGGTACAAGTTTGCTTTACCTTAAGTGCACATGGTCTGGACCCAGCCTCTGCAGACCCCAGGACACATTTATGTATGAGAAGTAGTAAAAAAGCAGCCAGATCTGTTATAGCCATGGGAAATGGCAGTGAGCAAACCCAGAGCAGCCTTGAGAGAGTTGAAGGGGACACAGTTCTTGCGGGGAGAATCAACAGCTCTGGGTCCAATGTCACCTTCTTCAGAAGTCTCCCCACCCCCCCATCCCTAAATTGTCTCCTTTCTCTGACATCTCTCCAAGGCATTAGCAGGAGGGGTCCCACATGATCAGGAGTGTCCAGGAGGGTCCCCACCTTGCTGACACACTCCCCTCCCATTCAGACACAGAAGTCTCTAGGGGCACGGGGCACTGCTCTGCATCTTCCAAAGTGCTACTGAAGCCATTTCCTGGAGGAAGAAAATTCCTAGGTCTGGAGCTTCTGGGGTCCATACCCTGAGAAGGGGGCTGTGCTTTGTCAACTAAGGGTATCCCTACCCTTAATGTGCCCAACGCCCATCCTGGTGCCTAAGCCCCCAACCTCCTGAATGCTAGTTCAGCCCCTGCTGGAGTGACAGTCTCCCCGACAAGGGAACGGCTTTTGTTCCAAGGAAGTGACTGTCAAAGGGAGAAGAGGTATCTTTTTTTTTTTTGGTTTGAGACAAAGACGTCAGTTTCTCTCCATCTGTCCCAAAAAGGGAAGAAAATTAATTTGTTTCTACAAGGATGTCAGCTCACTGCTTCAATAGGGAGTCAGGGGTGTGGGACTGAGGCAGTGTCTGTGGGGGGAAGGGGCGGGGAGAGCAGGTGAAGCACGGGGGAGGCACAGGGAACAAGGACAGACCCTGATAGGAAAGCAACGATCTGGGAATGCCTGAATAAAATGCCAAACACATGAAGAGAGAAACTCCTATGCCTCGCTCTGGGACGACCTGCCCTCAGCAGCTGGAAGGGGGCAGCAGGGCAGTGGGGCCTGAGGGGCACACATGGACGCTAGCACTGCAGTTAGGAAAGCCTTCTTCCTCCCAGTTCCATCAGAGACAGGCCCCTGTGTGGGCAGTTCCAGCTGCTTGGAAACACCGGATACACTGGGCGCAGCCACGTGTTGGGAGAAGGAAGAGGATTTCCTAGAGGTTCTTATCAGAGACCCAAGATGGGCAGGAGGAAAAGTCCACACTGGTCCTTCAGATGCCCCCACCCAGTCCCAGTTGCCACTTACCATCCATGGGGCTCCCACTAGCATGGTCCTCTGTCCTCCAATACCTGGGCAGTTAAGTCGGGACCCCCAAAAGCATCTGCCCTCTGGCTCGAGGACCTAATGTCTAAGCAGAAGTTCCCCAGCCTCGCCTCTGCCTCTGCCCACCCACCATCCTCGGCACAGAGGCCGACTGGCACCTCCTCCTTCTGAGCCCCACAGAACCCCTACCCCAACTGAGATCCTGTCCTGCTACCCTCGCCTGAAGACACTGGCCCTGCTCCACTCTCCTGTCCCAAGCCCCACTGACAAAGTGCTGGGGACACTACATCGATGCTGAGGCCATTCCAAGAAAATGACTGTCAAGGACAGAAAAGGTATATTGTTTCTCTCTCCCTCTGGATTTTTTTTCTCTTTATTTATAACGACAGTCCAGTTGGACCTTGGACCTCAGCAACCTCGCCTCTTGCTAGAACTCGGGGCTGGGACTCTACCCCAAGGTTGAGGCCACCATCCCCTGTCCTTCTCTTTTGCCCCCAGAAGAGGCCTCTCCCCACCACACAGAGACCCAGTCTTGCAGCCCTGTTCTCAAGCCTCGGCCTCCACCAAGGCCCCCTGGGTCCAGCAAGGCCGGCTGTGGCTAGAACCCGAGGCTGTCCCAAGGTTGAGGCCCGCCGCAGAGGTCCCTTTCAGCGGCCCGGTCCCAGAGCCCCAGGCCTCACTCCCCGAGAGTCGCTAGCTCCCCGCACCCGACCCAAAGCCGCCGACCGCGCCCTCAGCCCAGAGGCCCCGCCCCCGGCCCGCCCCGCGCCCCGCCCCAGACCAGAGGCCCACCGCAATGCAGGGGCCCCGCCTCTCGGCCCCCGCCTCTCGGCCCCCGCCTCGGCTCCAGCCCGGCCCCCGCCTCGGCTCCAGCCCGACCCCCTTCTCCAAGCCAGAGGCCCCTTCGGCCCCGTTCCGCGTCGCGGCCCCGCCCCCTGCGGGCCCGGGTGACGGCCAGGTCACCCCGGAGGAGCGCGCGGCGGGCCGGGCCGGCGCGGTTTAGGCGGCGGCCCCCCCCACGGGACCGTCGGACGGGGTGCAGGCGGTGACCCGTTCGCGGGCCGTGGTCTCGCGGGCGCGGCTGAAGCTGCCGGGCTCCGGGCGGCCGCAGGGCGTGCGGCAGAGCTGGCGGAAGCAGCGCTTGAAGTTCTCGTCGAGGAAGGCGTAGAGCACGGGGTTGAGGCTGCTGTTGGCGTAGCCGAGCGCGATGCACAGGTGCAGCGCGGCCACCACGAGCGGGTCGCGGCGGTCGATGTCCACCAGCGTCCAGACGATGACGAAGATGTGGATGGGCGCCCAGCACACCACGAAGGCGCCCACCACCACCAGCACCATGCGCGTGATGCGCCGCAGGCTGCGGTCCTTCTCCTTGGAGCCCGACAGCAGGCGCACGCTGCGCAGGCGCAGCAGCATCAGGCCGTAGCACACGGTGATGATGAGAATGGGCACGACGAAGGCGAAGAGGAACACGCAGATCTTGGTCACCGTATCCCAGTACCAGCTAGGGCTGGGGAACTGGAGCATGCACACCACTGCCCCGTCTGCCGGGGAAACAAGGAGAGACAGCAGGTGAGGAGCGTGTGGACCTAAGTGACCCTGCCTGCTCACCACCCTTCTTGGCTTGGTCAGGTACCACACCTCCTCCTGGCCTTTGTTCAAGGTGATTCTTCTGCCCAGAATGTCCTCCTACACTTCTGTACTTGGTGAACTCCTACTCATCCTTAAAGACCGCAGCAGGATTGGCCCTAATCCAGGAGGTCTCCTTTCTATATTTTCTTCCAGTCCCCTTAGAAGCCTCTACATCCATGGACAGCAGTAATGATATAATTTAGCCCAAGCCCACCAAATGCCAGTCATTGTGAGAACTCAAAACACCCTACCCATGTCCAGACTAGCTCCAATGAGGACAACACTGCTGAGACAGATCTAGAAAGCATGATGAGTTAAGAGCAGAACTTGGGCCCTGCTAACTGTGTGGTGTGACCCTGGGCAAATTATTCAGCCTCCAGGAGAACTTCCATTAAGTGGGACTAATAACAGTACCTAAACCTCACAGGGTTGTGAGGATTCAATGGGCTAAGGCATGTGAAACACTTAGCACAGGGGGGTTCAAGCTCTTGGTGCACTCACAGGGCAGAGAGGCAGATACATTTAGGAGTCCAAAAGTCAGGGCTAGGGTCAGGGAGACGGATCTCAGCTTAATGGCAAGAAGAACTTCCTGACTGCCAGATTTGTCCAGAGGTGCACCCAGGATGGAATGAGTTCCCTGTTCCTGGAGTATGGGTGTGGGCTGGATGAGCACCTTAGGGATGTTTTGGGATTCAGACACAGACCTGCAACTGACCTGGGGAACTCCAAAGATCTCTTGGAACTTTGGGTTTTGAGGGAGCCACACAGTGGACTTGGAGCCTGAGAGTTGTAGGAAGGGTACTGGGGATCCACAGAGTGGGTCCACCAGACAGGATGGCAGGACCCCCAGGGCTGAGTCCAAGGACTTCATTGTGCAGATGCCAGAACAAGGCTCAAGACAGGACCAGCATTTGTCCAAGGTCACATGGCAAGTTACATACAGAACCAACAAGTGCTGAGTGGGGGAGTGTGTATAGGGGATGGAGTGTGGAGTGAGGAGGCCCATCTGGTCTGGGCCCCAGCAGGGCTGCAGTTAATGGCCCAAAAACTGAAGGCTGACAGTGAGGAATGGGGCCCAGCTGCTGAGTCAAGACCAATTGCACAGAAGCTATATGAGAGCACAGGCGCTCTACCTCTGTGGGGGTTAAGGGTGGTCAAAAGGCCTCCCACCAAGCCTATTCCCCTTCAACCCACAGCACCGACCCTCTGCAAACCTCCTCCTCAGGGGCCAATAGGAGTAACAGACATGAGGGCAGGAGCCTTGGGTTGTAGGCCAAATTCCGCCAATGCCTGCCACGTGACCCTAAGTAAACCGCCTGACCTCTCTGATTCTGGATGTTCTTACGGTCAAATAGAGGTAGGCATCCCTGCCTTGTCCTAAGTATTTTACACATTTAGCCTCCTATAAACTTCTCAATGCCCCATGATACACTGTGGCTCAGAGAGTGTCATTGGCACCCTGCTAAACTCCCTGTCCCACTTCCTTATGTCAAGGTGGGGCCATGTAACCAGTTATCACTAGGAAGGGATGGGCCATAACATTTCAAAGTTGGTCATGCTCTCTCATCACTCCTTCTCCGTATTCATCTGCTGGCCAAATGCCAGCGGTGGAAGATTCCAAAACCATCGTTTGGCACCCGGGTCCCTGAAGAACTGTGGAATCGAGCTTCTCCTCTGACTCACGTTAGACTGTGAGTGAGAAATAAACCTCTATACTGTTCAGCACTGAACTCTGGAGATTGCTTGTTACAGCTGCTACCCTGACTGATACAGGTAGCTACTATATTAACGACCATTCTTACTCTGAGCAAATGCACCTGTCATCCTCCACAGGATATTCTCTAAGGCTTGCCTTGGTCATCTGGGCCAGTGGTTTTTACACTGGGGTGGAAGGGCATTTGGGATGAGACTGCAGCTCTTATGGCCTCCATGACTCACTGGTCAGTGACACCCTCGCCCCACTGGCCATCCATCTATATCCCCTTGAGTCAGTCATCCACAAACTCCTGGCCAGCAGCTACGCCCACAGCCCAACCCTCCACAATCTCATTCATACATTTCCTTTGGCCAGCAACCCATCTGACCACTGATGAATCATTCATCCTCACAACAGTCAACCATTCACATTCCATTGGCTGACTCCCCACACTCTCACTGGCCAGCCAGCCACACTTTTCATTGATCAGGAATCCACACCTCTACCAGTGTGGACCACCCACACCTACTCTAGCAAGTGGCCTACAAACCCACAGGGGCCCCCATGCTGCCTCCTGTGGTCAGTGGCCCTGGACCACAACTTCCGCACTCACTCACCCCGGGGGCGGGTCACAGCCATGACCATGATGGGGACACCCACACCCGAGGCCAGGACCCAGATGCAGATGTTGATCAGCTTGGCCTTGGCGGGTGTGCGGAAGTCCAGGGCCTTGACGGGGTGGCAGACGGCAATATAGCGGTCAACACTCATCATGGTGAGGGTGAAGATGCTGGTGAACATATTGTAGTAGTCAATGGAGAGCACAGCCTTGCAGAGCAGTTCCCCGAAGGGCCATGTCTCCATCAGGTACTTGGCACTCTGGAAGGGCAGCGTGCTGGTGGCCAGTGCATCTGCCAAGGCCAGGTTGAAGATGTAGATGTTGGTGGCTGTCTTCATCTTAGTGTACCTTCAAAACAAGTGTGTGTGTAATTGTTCCCATTTCACAGATTTCAGTTTCACTTAAGACTCAGAGAGGGAAATGATTTGCCCAAGGTCATGCAAAAGGTCAGGGGCAGAGGTGGGAGTAGAACCCTGAACCACCTGACTCAGCATCACCCCTTTTCACTACAGCAGATGCAAAAGGATTTCTCTGGCTGTGGCTGACTTTGGCAGAAGGTATTTTAGGAAAAGCCCTTCATCTTCTGAGGGGTACTAAGTAACATGGTTAAAAATAAAACTGGGCTCCAGAGGAGAACAGGTCTAGGTTCTAACCCCACTTCTACTATTTATTAACTGAAGGACTCTGGGCTAGTAACGTGAACTCTCTAAGCCTCTGTGCCTGTAACTGTAAAAAAAGGGGGGGGATGAGTGATGTTTTACTAACCTCGTATGGTTGTTGTGAAATGTAATGGGATGATATAGCACTTAGCCCTGAGCTCAAAGCACGGCAAGTGTTCAGTATATGATAGTTATTCTTCATCTATGAAGGATGAAGCTGGGGACTAGACGAGAGTGACCTGACCCTCTGGCTTCTGCCACTGACCTTTTGGAAATATGACTGGCCAGCTCTGAGGAAGGGGCTCTGCCTAGCAGACTGGCTGGGGCCTTACACCTCCTGGGGTGCCCTCTGCGGTGGACCGGGACTCCCAGTCCTTCCTGTGGTCCCATCCAGACCTTCTTATCCCCAAGCAGCTGGACCCACCCATACATCCAACCCAGGGCATGAGCCCAGGTATCCAAGCCAGAGGTCTGCAACTGAGCCCTCCGGCACCTGAAACACCCTTCCATGCTCGACACTGCTCTGTGGCCACCTACACCACACGGGCCCCTTGTTCGGCCACCATTTCCATCATGGCCCCCTTTGTACCAGGGCCTGTGCTGGGCAGCGGACAGCCTGGAGGAGGCTGCATACACTGGGACACACTGTCCCAGTGCAGCGTGATCACTGCAGAAACACACAGGTACACCAAGGCAGGGATAAGGACTTCTTTCATGCCCCTAGAATGATGCGAGAAACCCAGAGAAAGAAGGGTTGCATGAGCGACTCCTCAAATTTCAGAGCAGAAGGAGCCCTGAAAGATTGAGGGAAAGTGATTTTATGGAAGTGTGGTCCAAGGACTCCCTTCAGAACTCCTGGAACAGCAGATTCTTAGACCCCACCCCGGACCTACTAAATCTTAATCTTTGGCAACCAGGCCTGGGAATCTTTTTTTTTTTTTTTTTTTTTTTTTGGAGTAAGCTCAAGGCCCAACATGGGGCTTGAACTCATGACCCTGAGATCAAGAGTCGCATGCTCTACCGACTGAGCCATCCAGGTGCCCTAGAAATCTTCATCTTTAACAAGCACTACCCCCAAGTGATTCTTATGGGCTCTAAAGTTTGAGAAACACTATGTGGCCTAAAGCCCATATTGAGAAAAGACAAGAAAACTGAAGCCCAGGGAGGTGGCATGACTCACCCAAGGTCACATGGCGACAGCGGCAGAGCCAAGGCAAGAACTTAGACCTCCTGACTCCCAGACCAGTGCTCTCTCTCCACTCTACCCCCCAGGGTGGAACCACACTGCATGCCTCTACCCCTCTAGCAACCCCCTGCTACCACACCCAGCCCTGGGCACCCAGGATGTGCGGTGTTGCCCATGAGAGCTGATGAATGCACACTGAGTGCCCTCAATGTGTTTTGAATGACTGAATGAACTCATACCAGCTAAGGCTATTCCTTCATGAAGGGAAGTTTTTTGGGTTTTTTGGTTTTTTGGTTTTTTTTTTTTTTGGTCTGACTCACTCATTGTCCTCTAGGGCCAGCATCTGTCTCACTCCCTCCCCAAATAGCTGTCATTGGTCCTGGGGCTGGAGAAGCAAGAAGTTTTGCTCGGAGACAGCAGAATTTCAAGTCTCGGGAAGTCTGTCTTCAGCGGGGTGCGGGATCACAGCTGTGTGGGAGGCGGTCTCAACCCCACAGCTGACTCGTCTAATTTCGCTTCTTTTACGCAGAACAATTAGAGGCTGTTCTTTGCCTGCTATTTTGATTTGTGAGGATCCTTCAATTCCCAGAGGGGGCTGGGATGCTGGGAAGTGGGTGATGAAGCTGCTGTCGCTGGTCCAGGCGGGCTGAGAGGCACCGCACTGACTGCTGGGCAGAGCCGCAGAGGCTCCGGTCCTAATAAACCGGCCCCCCCCCCCCCCCACCCACCCCCAGCTAAACCGCTGCCAAGCCTGGCCAAATCAGACAAATCATGCCGCTCTCCTGCTTTCAACCCACTAGTGGCTCCCTGAGGTTCTCTCCGTATTCCATGAATTGGTCCCAGAACTTTCCCCTTGACGGATGGGCCTCGCCAGCATGCCCCACCACTGGCCTTTTTGCTGTGCCTTGGACATATCAAGCCCATTCCCACCTCAGGTCCTCCAGACTGCTGTTCCTTCTGCCTGGAACCCCACACTTTGCATGGCTTGTTCCTTCCCTTAATTCAGGACTCTATTCAAATGTCACCTCCTCAGGGAGGCCACGCCTGGCCACCCTATCTAAAGTACCCCTCTCCCCACCATCTGTCTGTCTCCTTAAGTTGCTTCATTTTTCTTTATAGTATGAACCACCTCCTGACTTATACTTTTTTTCTCTCCATTTGCCTCTCTCGCCCATGTATGCTCCCCAAAGGCAGGGGGCTCTGTCCATCTTGTTCCCTGCTCTGTGGCTGGGCATACCAGGAGTGCCTGGCAAACAACAGGCCCTTGATAGACACTTGTATGCAGGTCTTAGTCCAGGTCTCATCAGCTCTCACGGAGACCACGCAGCTCCCCCCCCCCCCAACAATTCATCATCCAGGTAAGTCAGGGTGCTCACTACAAAAGTAGATTGCTCAGGATACTCTACTGCTTACAATTCTTCCATGGCTCCCCATTGCCATCTGATTGGAAATCAAACTCCTCAGACTGGCATTCCATTGGGGTGGCCTCCATTCCCACAGTACCTTCCATGTCCAGCCACACCCGTAGTTCCTCAGATGTCCAGTCTAGCATGCCCTCCCTGCTATGGACACCCACTGCAGTGGTTTGGTGGGAATCCTTTCAACACACACACACACACACACACACACACACACACACAGCTGCCTTTTTTTTTTTTTTTTTTGACAGAGAGAGAGAGACACAGCGAGAGAGGGAACCCAAGCAGGGGGAGCGGGGGAGGGAGAAGAAGGCTTCCCGCAGAGCAGGGAGCCCGATGTGGGGCTCAATCCCAGGATCCTGGGATCATGACCTGAGCCGAAGGCAGACGCTTAACGACTGAGCCACTCAGGCACCCCACACACAGCTTTTTATAAAATTTTACTTCTGCCAATGTAATACAATTACATTGTGTAAAAAAGTAATGTAGTACTATAATGAAAACAGGTTCCTCACTCCTCTTTCCTGCTCCCCAGAGGCAACCACTTTTAATATTTTTATTCTTCTGGCGATTGTCTCCATAATTCTAAATAATGTGCTTAAATGGCCATTTCCTAATTTATCAGTTTTACACAGTACGTGTTGAAGTTTGTATCAGTTAAGCCAGGCTACACGGCAGTAACAAATAATCCCAAAATCTCAGTGGCTTCACACGATAAAGGTTTATTTCTCATCCTTGCAGAGTCCATGCAGTGTCTCTAGGACTATATCCCATGAGGCAATGCCAGCCTGTTTCAATCTTGTGGTTCTGCCATCTTAACCCAAGACCTCCTTGATCACCACAGAGGGAGAAGAGACAGCTGCAGGATCATCTAAGCTTCATTCTAGCAGCAACACAGCATTTCCACCTGAAGCTGAGTGACTGGACTGGTCATGTGGCCCCACCCAACTACAAGGGGTTGAGAAATACAGTCTTCTATGTGCCCAGAAGCAAGAAGAACCAGATATTAGTGAACACTAGTTAATGTCTTCCACAACCACTAATACAGTAGATGAGTATTAACTCTTACACTACCCAGCTCCACTTCCTTTCTCCATCCTTTCATATAGTTTTATCGCAACTTCTAAATTCTTAAATTAAAATTTGGGGGTTACATTCTTTCTTTTAGGGCATACACTCTTACGACTTTATATTGTCCATTGCTGAACCAAATGGTATACTATAATTACATTTATTTTCTGGACATATTTTTGTTTTTCCTGGAGTTAATAATTGCCTCTTTTTCCCTCAATTCTATGTACATATTGTTAAATCTCCTCAAACATTCTAGCAGATCTGTAAAATGCTTTGTCCACATAGTCATATAAGCTATCAGCTACTTTTGTTTTCCTAGTGATCCACCTCCTGGAGCCTTTCCTCCTCCCTTTCAATTTGGGACTGGTTGCTTTCTAGACCAGCTGCATACCTGTCCTACTATGTTGAAGAACCTGCTTCCTGGTTTGCAAGTCTTTTCTATATTGGTCTATGACCTCATTTTGGTGAAACACATCTTCTAGTCACTTCCTAAAAAAGGGCACAGAGGAAGTAAAATTTTTATATCTTTGCATGTCTGAGAATGTCTTTATTCTATGCCCCCTTCTAATTTCCTTGATTATATATGGAATAGTAGGTTGGAAATAATTTTCCACCAGAATTTTGAAGGCATGGCTCCCTCATCTTCTAGCTTCCAGTGCTGCCACTGAGGTATCTGAAACCATTCTGATTCCTGATGATGTGTATATAATCTGTTATCCCCACCTCCAAAACTTTTAGGATCTTCTCTTTATCCCTGGTATTCTGATATTTTGTGATGATATGCCTTAGGGTGGTTCTTTTTTCATTTGTATTGGGCCCTCTCATTCTGAAGATTCATGTCCTTCAGTGTGAAATATCCTCACTTCATTTCTTTGATAATTAACTCCCCTCTGCTTTCTCTGGAATCCCTAGAAAATTGTCAGTCAGATATTGGGCCTCTTGATTGATCCTTTAATTTTCTTATCTTTTCCATTTTCCATCTCTTTGTCTTTTTGGTACATCCTCTGGGAAATTTCCTTTTCATACCTCTCAACCCTTCTTATTGACTTTTTTATTTTGGCTCTCATGTTTTATTTTCCCAGTGTCATTTCTTTTTCTTTTATTATTTCTTCTTTATATATCATTTATAGCATCTTATTTCGTGGATACAATATCTTCTCTTATTTCTCTGAGGATACTAATAATTTTTGTTTTGTATTTTCTTCTGCTTACTGCATTGTCTATTTGCTTCAAACATTGTTTGTCTACTTGCCCTCCCTCTTTTATCCTAGAGACTTCCTTCAAATATCTAGTGATATGTGACTAAAGGTTGATCTTTTTTTTTAAGACTTCATTTATTTATTTGAGAGAGTGAGAGAAAGAGAGAGCATGAGAAGGGGGAGGGTCAGAGGGAGAAGCAGACTCCCCGCTGAGCAGGGGGCCTGTTGCAAGGCTCAATCCCAGGACCCTGGGATCATGACCTGAGCTGAAGGCAGATGCTTAACTGACTGAGCTACCCAAGTGCCCTGAAAAGGTTGATCTTTGAGTAAAGTACTAAATAACTAATTGGCAGCCCTGTGTGTGTGTGTGTGCGTGCGCACACACATGTGTACACATCACTGTGGGGGTCCTGTCAACTGGGCAAAAACTAAGCTTTTATATGGGGGAATATCTAAATATCAGTGTCAGCATGTGTTTTCTCTGGGGCCTTGAGAAAAGAATCCTCCAACCTCCTGCTTGGGGAGAATACTTCTGGCTGTCAGGATTATGGTAGCAGAGCTGGAGGAGGGGTCTGTGGACCTTCTCCCCACTTTCCATTTGGTATCTCACTCTGACCCTTTCTGTGTCTGCTGGCCCCAAGTTCAGAGTTCTTCCAGGTTAACTTCTCAAGGGAAAAACCCTCAACCTCTTGCAGAGTGGAGGGTTACTCACCTGATTGTGCAGCATACTGGGGGGGGGGGGCGGCTAAGGGTCTCAATGCTCCCTCTATAGATAATCCATCTTCTGCCCCTGTTTTCAGTCCCACACCTCACCCCTGCTCAGCCTGTTACTCCCCTTCAAATTGCTTTTCATCATCCAAATATGTGTTGATATCTCTTAAGGAACATAAACTCAGGCACAAGAGGTGAAGTAATTTGCCCAAGGTCACACGACCAGTAAGTAGCAGAGCTGGTATTTAATTCGGGCTGTCTAGTGCCAACATGTGGTAATGACTTTGCTATACTGCCCCTCAGTGCATGTTACCTTTCTTCCTGTCCCCAGCCCATCCCATAGTTAGTGAAAAAGTCAAGGAATGTGAATTTACTATAGGCTGAGGTTTGTTCACTCTTCCAACAGGTATTAATCAAGTATCTGGTATGTGCCAGGCACTAAGTAAGGAATATAGGAGTAGAGATGACAGTCTAGTTTCTTAAAATTTCTGGTCTTAGGGAGGGACCAGACATTGAACAAACTGCTACACTAATTAATATATAGTTACCCACTATTACTGCTCTACCATGAAGGATAAGAACAGGGTGTAGTGATGGACACTACCCAGCAGGAGTGTGAGGGAGGTTTGTGGAAGGAATCTGGCTTATATCGGAAGGTCAACAATGGCTTCTCTGAGCATGTGAGCTATGAACTGAGTTATAAGAAGAGACATCCAGAAGGTTGCTCCTCTCTCTCCCTTTCCCTCCCCCTCTCTCTCCTTGCCAAGTGAAGACACAGCAAGAAAGTGGCCATCTAGAAGCCCGAAAGAGAACTCTCATCAGAAATTGACCATGCTGGCACCTTAATCTGCCATTTTTAGCCTCCAGAACTGTGAGAAAATAAATTTCTATTGTTTAAGCTACTCAATGTATGGTATTTTGTTATGGTAGACAAGGTGACATTTCTACCAGGTTGGAAAGAATGAGAAGGAGTCAGCCAGGTGAAGATAAGGAGGTAGATTGTTTCAAGCAGAAAGAACAGCATGTGCAAAGACCCTGTGACAGGAAAGAGCTTAATGAGCTGCAGGAATGGTCAGACATTAAGTGTGACTAAATGGCAGTAAGCCCGAAAAGAAGCAACAGAAGATTCAGCAGGGAAAAGTCAGCAGGGGTCAAATCATGCACAACAAAAAGTTTGGGTTTTATTCTGAGTGCAGCGGGAAGCCACTGGAGATTTTAAGCAAGGGAGTGATGTGGTTTGATTTATGTGTGTTTCTTAGAAGATCACTTTGACTACTGTGTAGAAGCTGATGAAGGGAAGAACAAGACTGGGTGAGAGACTGAACTTTCTGGAAAAATAAATCATTAACTGCCCCACCCCTCAAAACTCTACTGTTGGCCTCTATTTTTTTTCTATTTCAAAAAGTTGTAGATATGACATTAGACCCTTACCTTATACCATATAAAAAATTAACTCAAAATGGGGGCGCCTGGGTGGCTCAGTCGTTAAGCGTCTGCCTTCAGCTCAGGTCATGATCCCAGGGTCCTGGGATCGAGCCCCACATCAGGCTCCCTGCTCAGCGGGAAGCCTGCTTCTCCCTCTCCCACTCCCCCTGCTTGTGTTCCCTCTCTCGCTGTGTCTCTCTATAAAATAAATAAATAAAATCTTTAAAAAAAATTAACTCAAAATAAATGAAAGACCTAAATGTAAAACTATAATGCTCATAGAAGAAAACAAAGGAGGAAAAGCTACATGACACTGGATTTGGCAATGATTTCTTGGATATGACACCAAAAGCACAAAAGAAAAACAGATAAACTGGACTATATCAAAATGAAACAATTTGGTGTGGTGCCTGGGTGGCTCAGCTGGGTTGAGCAACCGACTCTTGATTTCAACGCAGGTCATGATCCCGGGATCCTGGGATTGAGCCCTGCATCAGGCTCCATGCTCAGTAGGGAGACTGCTTCCGGATTCTCCCTCTCCCTCTGCTCCTCCCCACCTCTAAAATAAATAAATAAATCTCAACACTTTGGTGCATCAAAGGACACTATCAACAGAGTAAAAAGGCCACACAGAATGGGAGAAAATATTTGCAAATCACATACCCAATAAGGGGTTAATATGCAGCATAGATAAAGAACTTCTACAAATCAATACTAAAAAAAAAGCAAACAACTGGATGTAAAAATGGGCAAAGGACTTGAACATACATCTCCCTGAAGATATAAAAATGGCCAATAAGCATATAAAGAGATGCCCAACATCATTAGTCATCAGGAAAATCAAAGCCACAATGAGATACCACTTGACACCTATTAGGATGACTACTATCAACAAAACAGAGGGGCACCTGGGTGGCTCAGTTGGTTAAGCGTCCAACTCTTGATTTTGGCTCAGGGTGGTGGGATTGAGCCCTTCATCAGGTTCCACATTCAGTGGGGAGTCTGCTTGGGATTATCCCTCTCCCTCTGCTCCCCTTCATGCTCTCATGCTAGCGTGATGCTTGCTCTAATAAATAAATAAATATTAAAAAAAAAAAAACAGAAAATAACAAGTGTTGACAAGGATGTGGAGAAATTGGTGCACTTTTGGTGGGAATATGATATGGTGCAGCCACTGTGGAAAACAGTATGGCGATTCCTCAAAAAACTGAAAACAGAATGCCATATGGTCCAACAATTCCACTTCTGAGTACATACCCAAAAGCATGAAGAGCAGGGTCTCAAAGAGGTATCTGTATACATTCAAACAAGCACTTTTCATAATAGCCAAAAGGTGGAAGCAACCCAAGTGTCTACTTACAAATGAATGGATAAACAAGATGTGGTCTATACATACAAAAGAACATTATTCAGCCTTAAAAAGGAAGGAAATTCTGACACACGCTATGACATGCATGAGCCTGGAGGACACTGTACCACATGAAGTAAGCCAGTGACAAAAGGCCAAAAACCTCTATGATTCCACCGATAATGAGGTACTTAGAGTAGTCCAATTCACAGAGGCAGAAAGTAGAATGGGGATTATCAGGAGCTGGGGGAAGACAGAATGGGGAATTATTATTTAATGGGGACAGAGTTTCAGTTGGGGAAGATGAAGAAAGTTCTAGAGATGGGTGGTGGTGATGGCTGCATAACAGTGTGAATGTGCTTCATGTACTTAAAAATGGTGAAAATGGTAAATTTTATGTTATGTGTATTTTACCACAATAAAAAAAAAGGACGTGACTAACGTGCCGTCACTGTGTGTTCCCTAAGTTGAAGAGTGTGGTGCGGGAATCCTTTAGAGCCCTTCAGATCTTGGCTCCACAACATACAGGACTGTGTGATCTTGGGTAAATCACTTCACCTCTCTGAATCTGTTTCCTCGTTGGCAATTTCAGTGTAATTGGCTTTTTAGGAGCAACACATGTGAAAGTATCTAGCTTACTGGCCAGCATGTAGACAAGAACAGGCAGCCCTTTTGGGTTTTTTCCCCTGATATCAGTCTGCTTTTTTCTCATAGGGTTCCCATTGGATCCAACCCTGAGGGTGAGGACAGTAAGCCTGGTGAACCTCTATTGACTCTGAGATGCCTTGGGAAATCCTTTGCTTTCTTCCTAAGTCAAAATCCTCCATTAGGTCATCTTGAATTATGTAGCTGCTAGGGAATGTGCTCCCAGCCACGTGTCTCAGTCCTCAGGGAGGATTCCTTCAGAAGAAGCACTAAGTGGCCGACCATGTTCATGTCACAGCTTTACGCCCATCCCATCGTGTCGGACAAGCCCCACTGGCAGGGAAGATCATCCCCACCTCAGTCTGACAGAGACAGGGCGTGCTCTGTGTCTGAAGCACGTCAAGTCCACACATGCTCCTGGGCCTCCGGAGAGCCGTGCTTCTCAGCTGACAAGTAAGCCCCTGGTAAGAATTTTCTTCCCCAAGCAAAGCCAGGGCCCTTGGTTAGAGCGGCCGAGTGGCAGGTGCTCAGAAGGCTAAACCGTTCCCTCCTTCATGCAAGGCCTGCCTGGGACCGGTCTGACAGCTTTGGGTGGGTTGTTTGTGTTCTGTAAGCAATATTCTCTGAATATCTTTTCTTCCATGGGCCAGGCACTGTGCCAAAAACAGTGAGTGCACGATTTTATTTCATCCCCACTGCAAGCCTGAGTGCTAACACCGCCCTCATCCCACAGAGGAGCTAAGGTAGATGGCGCACCCAAATTCACGCGGCTGGGAACACCAACTCAGATCTGGTCTCCAGAGCCCACGCCTCCCTGTCACCTGCACTAGCTCGCAAACCGTGGCTGTGCGGAGGGGCCCGGTCTGGATGCCAAGACCAAGTGGGGTAAACGTCTGGACGGGCGCTGGCTCCACAGCGTTCTTCTGTTCCTCACACCTTCCTCCACCCTGCTACAGTCCGGGGGGGTTGGAGACAATCTGCTCACAGTCCAGGTGGGGCTGGGGAGAGACAGACCTACAAACATCAGAAAAATGTCACAGGCACCGTGACGAGGCCTGAGGAAAAGAGGTGCATTCAGAACAAAACGTACACCTCTGGTCACAAGGGGTTGGCAACCGATATTTATGGGCAACAACTCTGTGCCAGGTCTTTCCCAGGCATGAGTTCATGTACTCCTTATATCTAAGACGTGCCCAGCACAGGGACAACATGTTCCTTCATTTATTCCTCCCAGCACCTCCCAGGGTAGAGAGAATTTATGATTCCCCAGGAACAAGGAGCAGTAAAGGGACTTGCCCAAGGCTGCGGAGTCGGAAAGAGGCTGAGGGGAGATTCAAACAGAGTGCTTTTCCCCAGAACCCCAGCTCCTTCCCCTTGACTTCCGTTTCAAGCTTCTCCCCTGTGCACCCCTCACAGACTCTCTTTGACAGTTAAAATATAAGCTCTCCAAAGGCCTGGCCTTTGTCTTGCTCCCCGGCTCCCCATTAGGCACCTAGAACCTACAGCAGTCCCTGGCACAAATAATAACGTGTTCAACACACATTTGGGAAATGAGTAAGTGTCCCGTGCGTCTTCCACACGAGACTGGGACATGCTTCGGGGAGGAACCGTGTCCCCTCCATGCTGTATCCCAGGATCAGCCCAAGGCCAGGTCAGAGGGGACACGGTTTACTGGAGGACGCCCAGTGGGACAGAGGAGTCCAGGTGCCTGAGCCTTTAAAGTAACCAGCCACAGACTGAAGAGCTCAGACTAGGACAATTCTTCCTCCCCACTCCCCTCCTCCCTTCCATCCTCAACCCAGAACAACACAGGTCCCCTGAAGGACACCTGAGCCTGACCCTGCTCGCCCTGAATCCAAAGCAGCTCAGTTCTGCCGTGGCCGAAGGAAATGTCAAATCATTTCTCCAAAGTAGCTCATTTGTTTCTAACTAAGCTGAGGGGCATGTTTTCCACTCAGACACCACAGCCCATGAGGATCAAAGTAGGGACAAGAGACCTGAAAACAAAACCAATAACAGCAGCAAGGTAAGAGCACCAACCCTCAGTCAGACTGACCTTGTGGCACCTCAGGGACAAATCGAACAAAACGGCTTCAGGGTCGATCAAAACTCATTTGGTTCCAAACAGCATGGATTGCTGGCGTATTTCGAATTAACTTGGTTCCAAACCCTTTTTGAGATCTCAAAAATAATAGCTGCTCACTATGAAATGTTCAAACAACATAGAATCATTTAATAAAGAAAATTTAAAACCACTATTAATATTCCAGACCACTGTTACAGATAACATACACTCATACCCTGTTTTATATAAACGGGATCTTGCTTTAATACTGTTATATAACCTGTTTCTTTCTCTCAAAACTATGCTGTGACCATCTCTCTATGTCCATAGATACAAATTGATATAATTTTTGGTGACTGCCTGTGCTTCTAATCCAGAGGTCAACAGGCTTTTTCTGTAAAGGGCCAGAGGGTAAATATTTTAGGCTTTCAGGCCACAGAGGATCTCTGTTGCACATTCTTGTTTTCTCTTTTACAACCCTTTCAAAGTACAAAAACTATTTATAGCTCAAGGACCACACAACAACAGACCGCAGGCCAGATCTAGTCTCACTTGTGGACACTGAAGCTCCTGCATGAAATTACTTAACAAATCCCCTATTGAAAGATATGTAGGTTGTTTCCACTTTTTCGCTATTATAAATAACACTGTGATAAACACCTTTGTGCACACAGATATCTGTTGATCTCCTGGGGAAAAATTCCTGGAATCTCAGAGCTAGAATGCAACTTCACAGTGAGGGCATTCCCTCTAAGGCCCTCCAAACAAATGGCTATGCAGTTTCTGCTTGAGTATGTCCAGAGACGGGGGACTCACCACCACCTGCAGGCACAATCCACCCTGTTATTGGGACCACATGCAGATTAAGGAAGTTCTCTCTCTTTTTTCGAGCCAAGGGCTGCCTCTTTCTCAGCTGGCACAATTTTCCCTGGTTCTGCTCACGGAATCACAGTCTAAAACTAACCCTTCTGCCTTCCACATGTTGGAAAATGGCAGGGGTTAAAGTCCACGCATGCCTCATCCAGCTGTGCTGAGACCAGAGTGAATACAAGGAAGTGCTCAGTGCACTTTGGCCATTATGGCTGCTTGGGTTAGCTGCCTGCTCAGCACCATGTGGCCATTCCTCGGCGCCCTCATCTTGGGTTGTTCTGGCACACTCATGGGTGTGATCATCTGAGGACAGAGGATACCACCCTCTTGGGTTAATGGAGGGCCAAAGATGATGCAGGTCAACTATGTGGTAGGCACACAGAAAGTGCTCAGGCCTGGCCTTCTCCCATCTCCCCAGGCAAATAAGAGAGGCCAACGCCATCTTCTGTGGGAGCTAGAACCTCAAATCCTTTCACGTGGACATATGCCCCAGCCAGCAGGGCCGGCCCCTGTGGACAGGTGTCCAGGTTTGTGTCCCATGGCTGGCCCCATCTGCCCACATCCAGATGCGCTCTTCAGTGTTTCCGAGCTCACCACTGACTGCCGGTGCAAATACCAGATTAAACTGCACCCCCCTGTCACACAAGTCCCCAAGCTGGCCTCCTCAGCTCACAACTGTGTTCATCTTCTCCTTCTAAACTGCTCCAGAAATTCCCTGCCCCCCTGCACATCTACACTGCGGGCCAGGGATTTGGCAGATACCATCACCACCAAGTCTTTCATAACCGTGGTGGGTTGGATGGTGGCCCTGAGAAGGACAAGTCCACGTCCCAACCCCTAGTGCCTGTATGTACTGACTTTACTTGGGAAAAGGGTCTTTGCAGACGTGTTTAAGTTAAGGATTTTAAGATGAGACCATCCTGGATTGTCTGGGTGGGCTCTAACACCAGGGACAGGGGTCCTTGTAAAAGACACACAGGCAGAGGAGGAGACAAGGAGCTGACCAGGTGAAGACAGAGGCACAGACTGGAGGGGCGCAGCTACGCGGAGCTGCCAGAAGCTGGAGGAGTCAAGGACGGCCTCTGCCCACGCACCTGCAGAGGGAGCATGGCCCTGCAGACACTCTGTGGACTTCTGGCCTCCAGAACTGTGACAGAATACATCTCTGTGACATTAAGTTCACGCTAATGTGTTAGGGCAGCCCTAGGAAACTAGCACAGTAAAGGTGCAGCCCAGACAGAGGCATGGCCTTTGGCACCAGATACACCCAGATTTAAGCCCCAGCCCTGTCTCTAACCAACTGTACAAACTTGGGCAAGTTCTAACTTCTCCCAAGCCTCAGTCTGCTCCTCTGTGAACTGGGTATAAAGATCCTACCACATGACGGTGTGGCAAGAACAAAATGAACTCCTGCCTATGATGTCCCTAGCACGCTGCTCATATCAGAGTGGCTTCTCTTGTCCAGAGGAGGAAAAAGGGCCCAGAATGACACCTGCTTCAGCCATCCTGGCAGTCCCCGGCTCCATCCTGACTCCTGTGCTGGCCTTTGGTAACCTGCCACCATTGCAGTGGGACCCAGAGCCCTGTGCTGGAACCTGAGCACTGGAAGAAGCTCTGACCCGTAACACTGAGTTCCAACCTCCTCTCCCACTTTACAGATTGGGAAACTGAGGCCCGGACAGGGAAGGACAGCTGCACGAGGTGACACCAGGTGTCAGTTCCCTGACTCCTGAGAGGCCAAGTTCTTTCTTCTCTACCAAGCTGTCCTTCTATTTACTTATTTATTTATTTACTGACAGAGACACAGCGACAGAGGGAACACAAGCAGGGGGAGTGGGAGAGGGAGAAGCAGGCTTCCCACCAAGCAGGGAGCCCAATGAGGGGCTCGATCCCAGGACCCTGGGATCATGACCTGAGCTGAAGGCAGATGCTTAGCGACTGAGCCACCCAGGCGCCCCCAAGCTGTCCTCCTAGGAACTAAAAATCTCAGATGAGGGCTCAAGGCGGTTGAGGCCAAAGGGAACAGGGCAGGCTCCTGTCCAAGGCTTCAGAATTCCTGATGAGGGCCTGGGCTCTTAGTAGATGCCTACATTCTAGGTCCCTGCATCCAGCAATTAACCAATGTAGGGTAGGTCCACGGATAGAGCCGTCCCCGTCGCCATCATCATCTTCACTATCTCTATCTCGGCAGCTATGCTGACTCAGTGCTTACACGGGCCTGACGTCCTCTACTGAATTCTACCGTGGCGTTCACATAGATTAGCTCACATTCATATAGATTAACTCCAACGACCCTACGAAATCGCTACTATTATTATCGTCCTTATACAGAAGAGGGAAGTGAGACTTGGGGAGTGTACTGGGTTGAATAGGTGCCCCCAAAATTCATATCGACCTGGAACCTCTGATGTGACCTTTTCTGGAAATAGGGTCTTTGCCGACATAATTAAGATGAGGTCATACTAGATCAGGGTGGGCCCTAACTCCACGATGACTGGTGTCCCTATAAGAGGAAATGCAGAGACACACACAGAGGGAACACGGCCATGGGAAGACAGGGGCGACAATTGGAGAGATGCATTTGCAAGCCCAAGGGACACTAGGGTCTGCTGGCACCCACCAGAAGCGAGGCGAGGAAGGAGTGTTCCCGAGAGCCTTCGCAGGGAGCCTGCCATGCTTGATTTCACACTTCTGGCCTCCTGAACTGTGAAGGATACATTTCTGTTGTTGTAAGCCACCCAGTTCATGGTCATTTGGACGGCAGCCCTAAGACACGAATACAGAGGGGCGAAGCATCTTGCCAGCCGTGGCCTCAAACACAGAAGCGATCTAGGTCTGTTCAAATCGCTCCACTCCCCAATTCTCCCAACAAAAGGACTTTCTCTTCCATCAGGAATACAGAATGTGAGCACTGAAAGGAAAGGTGGTGGGTGAGAGTGTTTACCGAGCACTTACTCTGTTACACTTACACTTACACTTAGCTGTGCCGCTAACTGAGCACCACGAGTGTGTATCCCACCGGGTCTGCACGGGACGTGAGCTTTCGCCTCATTCTACAGGTGAGGAATCCCAGGCTCAGAGGGCAGAAGTAAGTCACCAAAAGTCCCACGGCTAGGAGTGGCGGGGCTGGGCCTTGGGTCCCTCGGACCCCAGAACCTAACCTCTACCCCGTCTTCTTCTCCCTGTGCATCGAGCTCAATCCCTTTGTTTCACAAAGGAGGAGGACAAGGCACTGCAAGAGCAGTGATCACAGAGGCTCTGCCCACAGTGGGGAACAAACAGCTTAAACAAAGCATCTGCCCGCCAGCCAGCCAAGGTCCGGCTGGGGCTCCCTCTATTTGTACACAAAGGGTGGTTGCTCTTCCCACTGGCAAAACAAGCCCGCTGGGCAGCAAGGGCTACAAGCTGTCCCTGCCCACCATTTAACAGGAGTGGCAAGTCGCCAGAAATTAATTAGCTGTCTCAGTTTTGGCACAGCCTGAGGAAGGAAAGTGGTTAATTATAACAAGGCATGTCACAGGAGAAGTTTAAAGGCTGGAACATGGAAATAAAGGGCCCTGAGTTGAACATGAGTGGGGGCCAGGGTGGCCAGGTCACGCTCAGCAATAAACAGGGCAGAGGCTTGTGCCGTTCAGCTCAAGAACCACAACCCGCGCATGGAAGCCAGCAAGAAGCTCTTCTCCATCACCCTGGCTCTGCTTCTGGCTTAAGGGTGGCTGGGCCAGGGAATGGGGCAGCCAGACACAACAGAGGCCCCAAGAAAGCAGAGTTCCTCAAGTGTAGCATGTCAGCCCACGGTCTCTGGAAATAGGACATGCCCCTCCTACAAACACCTACTGACCTGCTGTCTGAATGTCAGACCCAAGGCTGGGGCTCCAGCTGTGAGCGAAGGCTACCCCCGCCCCCCCACACACACACCTGCTCCTCTGAAGAGAGAGGGAGAGATGAGCAATCAAGTGCTTGAAAAACTATGTGTGAATGGGGAACACAGAGGACACTGTGGCAACACAGAGGAGGGGGGAGTCTCTTGGCCTGGGGGCATTAGAGAAGGCTCCCCGGAGGAGGGATTTACGAAGCCGAGAAGCAAAGCGTTACTCTAGAGAGAAGAGAGGCCTGAGGCTCCCGCACATCTTCCCCCTTGTCTTGCGGTTGGAGGATTTTTATCATAGATCCCAAGTACTCCACAGAGAGAACCTCATTAACGAAGTGTCAACTAGATATTTAGGAAATAGTGATGTTTCCTTCAGGTCAGGGATGGAGCTAGGAAATAGTATAGAAGATGAATGGGACACAGATCCCACCCTCCAGGAGCGACCAGTTGGAAAGGGAAGGCAAACACTGGAACGAGCAATTACGTTACAACTAGAAAACACGGATTCATGACCATCTACTTGTGTGTAGCTCCCCTCATTCTATGCGAGGCAGGGACAAAGACACTTGATTTACATCGTTGCATTTCATCCTCACAACAAATGACTGTGGTAAGTAAGCATCATCACCGCATTTGGCAGATGAGAGGACTGAGGCTCAGAAAGGCAGAGAAACTTGCCCAAGGTCACACAGCCTATAAGCTCTAGTACCAGGACTCAAGCCTGGCTCTGTCTGATTCTGTGATGATTAGTTTTATGCGTCAACCTGGCTGGGCTCCAATATCCAGTTATTTAATCAAACACCAATCAATCTAGTTGTTGCTGTGAAGGTATTTTGTAGATGTGGTTAATATATGCCATCAGTTGACTTTAAGGAAGTTATCCTTGGTAATGAGGCTCAACCTTAAGAGCAAAACTGAGGGGAAGAAGAAATTCTGTCAGTTGACTGCCGCATCCGCTGTCGCCCGAGAGTTTCCAGCCGACCAGCCTCGCTAGACCCCACAACTGCATAAGCCGATGCCTTGAAATATATCCTTCTGGTTCTTTTTTTCTGGTAGGACCCTGTCTGATACAGACCTGAAAGGCCATGCTCTAGGCTAAGGTGGATGCCAGGGAGCCACACGCTCTCCGCACCAGAGAAGGGGCAAAGACACCAGCCCCCAGGGAAGCGTTGTAGAGATTGAGAGTTTCCAAGCAAGGTCCCCTGTAGGAAGCCTTATAATATTGCCAAAGTACACGCTCATTTTTGCCATAGTTGGATTTGATGGATTCTTGATAATTCGGAGTCCTTACCATCGCCAAGTAAATGTCCCACAATTCCATGTAAAAATACTGCGTGCAAGTTTGTCATTCTTAGTGACCACAGTGTGGGTAATACGGGGACAATACAGTTTGCCTCACCTGTCCCCAGCCCCCAAGGGATACTCCTTGAGGACAATGGGCAAGGCCGGCCCCGTGCAGAGCACCTCACATCCATTCTCTCCTTTGACTCACACCCACCGTGGGAAGCGGATGCCTATGTACTCCCATTTTGCTCACAGAAGGAAACTGACCCACAGGGCAGAGGTGTTTGTCTAGGAGTACCGAGTGGACAGAACGAGGATCCGAAGTCAGATAGTCCAAAAAACCCAGGTTTCTCCCCTCTAGGCCTTTGGCCATGCTGGGCCTTACTTATCACATATCCCTCTGCCTGACACACAAGAGTTTCACTTTTGTTTTATTTATTAACAATTTATTATTTTAATAACTTTACAACTCAGTCTACCCTGCTCCACGGCCTCTCCTGATCCCGGCTGCTATAAAAAAGTCATTTTTCACAGTTGGAATCAAAGGGTGTCATGAATTCCACTTTCTCAGCCACTGCTTCACAATCTCTTGGCACACACAGGCTCTGGGAGTCAGGGGGCCTTGGTTCATGGGCTGACTGGCCCCAGGCAAGTGAATTAGCTTCTCTGAGCCTCAGTGTCCTCATCTGTCAAATGGAGAGAAACGTGCTACCAGCCTCAGAGCGTTGGGAGAATTAAATGAGATAATACGTGGAAGGCGCTTGGCACAGAGCTGACCACCCTGTCAGCACTCGAGAAAGGTCAGCAGCGCTATTTTTGGTGTGAAGTCCTGTGGAGTCAATATGCCATGCTTTGCTGGGATGATAGGGCCTGAGCAGGTGAAGGAAGTGTCTTAGGGCTACCCGCCCCTCCCACAGAACAGCCCTCAGGCCACAGGCTGGGCTCCACTTCCCTGCCCCACCGCTCCCCAGGGAGGAACGGAAAATCACTAGATGGGGGGCCCTTCCTAGCACTTCAGGAGCATGAGTTTTTGTAACCGAGGGAAACAGTTTATCTCCATCTGTCCTGCAGGGGCGTCTGGGCTGGCCTGGAGAAGCGGTTTTTTTCCCTTAGCTTAATCCTGTCCCAGGTTCCCGAGTGCTGGGAAACCAGCCAGAAAGCATCATTATCACCAACAACTTCCTGTTCCGGGCCAGGCCCTGAGCTAGGGCCATACATCTCCCTTCACCTTCACCTTCACCTTCACCTTCACCATTCCCTCTGCCTAAAACACTTCCTCTCAGAGGCAGGCCTCTGCTTGGTTGTCTCCTCGTCCCCGACGTCACCATATATAACTGCACTCTCTCTCATGGTCAACTGTAACCTTGGCCTTACATCTACTTGTTTACTGTCTATCTTTTCCCCACTAGAATGTTGGCTTCATGAGGGCAGGGACTGTGTCTTGATCACTGTTACATGCCTAGCCCCCAGAACCGTGGCTGGTATTAGGAGGGGCTGCGGAATGTATGTTTGCCACAACCCTGTGAGGTAGGTGATTTTCTATCATCCCCATTTTACAGGTGAGATGAGCCCAAGGCTGGAGGCCAGCGAGAAGCTGACCTGGGTTTGAACCCCCATCTCTCTGCAACGTTCGGGGTTCAAATCCCTGGCTCTGCCCCGGGAATCTTGGACTTCTCTGGGCCCGTGAGACATCAGTGGCCCCCAGGCCGGGTTGCCCTGTACAAGAACCCACTCCCCATGCTCCTGGGTACGACTATTTCTAGCTACCCTTTGGCTCTCCCTTAGCCCAGGTAATCCAAAGAGTGGAAAGAGAAGCAAGGGGGGACAAGGGGTTAGGAAAGGCAAGTTCCAGTCCTGCCTTGGCCACTAACTCAAGAGACACTGAACCTCTCCAGGCCTCGGTTCCCTCATTTTTCAATCAGAGGGGCTGAACTTGACATACAGGTGGCAAAAGACAGGGCAATGGCTAAGAGGGTGGGCTCTGAGATCAGAGTGACCCGATTTCAATCTGACTCCGGGACTTGGAGCATGTAACAGGACTTCTCTGTGCCTCAAGGCTCCTCACCCATAAAAGAGGGCAACAAACTCACCTCATATGGGTCTGTGAGGATGAAATGGGATAATATCTATATCTCTCTAAGCAGACTGCCTGGCCCAAAATGAGTGTTTAGTAAAGAGAATCTTCATCCACGATTCACAGCCCTATGCCTTGGTGAAAAGGTCACCTCGGCAGGGGAGAAGAGTGAGGCCATTTCCGCCTCTCCCTGTGTTGTTCACTGGATGGGGCTTTTTGACCTCACAGGACTTTGAAGTTTGAGTTCTTTCAATTTATCAAGACTCAGAAAGCTACAGAAGACAAAATTCTTCCCGTACACACCCACCCTGGCCAGAGACAAAGCTGTTGATTTCTGCAGCTGCTCTGGGAGCTATAAATCAAAAGAACCCAACCCAGACACCCCACCCCACCCCATATCCCCCAGCTGGTAATAGGGCCACTGCAGCCTGCATGATGGTAAATTGCTAATTTAAGCCAGGCCTTCTGCTCAAGCCCACGATTATCCCTCTTCCTGTGCATGTTATGATGTTCTGGGTAGCCAATTGGATTTAGAGGTCCCAGGACTCTGAGGTTAATGAAATCATGCCTTGCCCTTTGCATAGCTTCCAGACAGGCATCATCTGCCAGGAAGGGGAAAAGGGGAATCTGAGATCACAGCATCTCTGAATCTCAGTGGTGGGGAGGGGAGCCTACAATCATGTTTATCTTTTCTCCACCCAAATCTCCAGTGCTGTGCCTCCACCCAGTGGTTTTCCAGTGTCCTCTTGCATACCTTCAGAGATGGGAAGCTCCCTACATTACACAGCAGCCCATACCTATTTGGAGAGTTTTCTAAAGATTTATTTATTTATTTGAGAGAGAGATAGCATGTGTGGGAGCACGAGTAGGGGGGAGGGCAAAAGGAGAGGGAGAGAGAAATTTAAGCAGACTCCGTGCTGAGCACGGAGCCCAACACGGGGCCTGATCTCACAACCCTGAGATCACGACCTGAACTGAAACCAGGAGTCAGATGTCCAACCAACTGCACCACCCAGGCGCCCCTGGAGAGCTTTGACTGTTAGAAATTTCCTTGTATAAATAATAAGAGGTGTACACAAATATACGTGTTCAAGAATGTCCACAGATGAATTGTTTAGATTGGCATAATATTGAAAATAACATAAGTCCCCCCCAATAGAACACATTCATACAATGCAGCCATCAAAAAATCATGTTTTTAAAGAATGTTTGATAACATGACAACACACTCATGATATAATGTCAGGTGAAAAGCAGCTTACAAAGTATTATATATAACATGATCACTATTCCAATACTGTGATCCTGATATCATTAAGACACACACACACACAGAGGCAAAAAGAGAGAGAGAGATGAGAAGGAAATACACCAAAATGACAAAGCTTTTTCTCTTTGTAGTGAGATTATGGGTAATGTATGTCTCTAGTTAAACTTCTCCATATTTTCTGAAATAACGGTGTTACCTTTACAGCAAAAGAAAATTTTTAATATTGAGCTGATAAAACTTCCCTCTACATCTACCCAATAATTCCAGTTCCTCTGGGGCTCAATAAATACTGATCGATGGGGCGCCTGGGTGGCTCAGTTGTTAAGCGTCTGCCTTCAGCTCAGGTCATGATCCCAGGGTCCTAGAATCGAGCCCCGTGTGGTGTTGGGCTCCCTGTTCAGCAGGGAGTCTGCTTGTCCCTCTCCTTCTGCTCCCCCACCGCCCCACCGGCCCCCAACTCATGCTCTCTCAAATCAATAAATAAAATCTTTAAAAAAATAAAAATAAATGCTAATCGAAAGAATGAGAAACAAGCCTTTGAAACAAACATGATAGAAAATGTTTACTGGGGCGCCTGGGTGGCTCAGTTGTTAAGCGTCTGCCTTCGGCTCAGGTCATGATCCCGGAGTCCTGGGATCGAGCCCCGCATCGGGCTCCCTGCTCCACGGGAAACCTGCTTCTCCCTCTCCCACTCCCGCTGCTTCTGTTCCCTCTCTCACTGTGTCTCTCTGTCAAATAAATAAATAAAATCTTTAAAAAAAAAAAGAAAATGTTTACTGAGGGGTGCCTGGGTGGCTCAGTCAGTTAAGCATCTGCCTTCGGCTCAGGTCATGATCCCGCAGTCCTGGAATCAAGTCCTGCATTGGGCTCCCTGCTCGGCAGGGAGTCTGCTTCTCCCTCTATCTCCCTCCCTCCCTTCCCCCTGCTTGTGCTCATTCTCTCTCTGTCAAATAAATAAAATCTTTAAAAAAAAAAAATGTTCACTGAAAACTTGCCAAATGCCTGCTTCTGTGCTGAACTCCTTCACATCATGCCTCATAAACTTCTCAAAACCACCCTATGGAGCTCTAATGCTACTCCCATTTCACAGATGAGAAAACTGAGGCTCAGAGAGGTTGTGAATGGCTGAGGCGCGCTCTCTCAGTAAATGGCACGGCTGGGCCTGATCCCAGGTCAGTCTGGCTCCCACATCTGGGCTGTCAACTGCTGTCAGCCACGCAGAGGCCTCGGAGGTCTGCAGACTGCAATCTGCCCGCTCCCCCCTTCCTCTAACTAGATGTCACTAGCTCTCGCTCCACATGTCTCGTGGCAGAGTGGACACGAAGTGGGTTTGGAGTCAGAAAGATCTGAGTTTGCACCTTTTGGACCGTGGGAGGCGGCTGCTCCCTCTGAGCCTTCCCGCCCTCATCTATCCATAAGAGTCCACAGCCACCATTGCGGGGCCGTCGTGAGGGATGGAGAAGCGGCGGCTCAGGAGACGCTGCCTGGTGCCCTTGGTGACTCTGGGCTCACCCCAGTGTGTCTGTGAGTCACACACACTCCCCAGGGAATGAACCCAAGAACTGGAAAGCAGCAGGCGGTGGGCAAGGCCAGGAGGTACCACGGGGACACCAGGTGGGGCTGCTTGCTCTCCCTGCTCAGCCTCAGGCGTGGGGTGGGTCATGTGGCCCAGCCTCCTGCCTTCTGGAAGGTCGCACAGCACTCCACTGTATGTACGTATTTATTTATTTTAAAAAGGACATTGGGTTTTCTTTGTTTTTAGAGAAGGAAGGGGAGAGGGGCAGAGGGAGAGGGAGGCAGAGAGAATCCTAAGCAGGCTCCACGCCCAGCACGGAGCCCAACGTGGGGCTCGATCTCATGACCCTGAGATCGTGACCTGAGCCAACATCAAGAGTCGGACGCTTAACCGACTGAGCCACCCAGGTGCCCCAGCACTCCATTTTAGAAAGGGGACAAGTGAGGCCAGGGTTTCACTGACGCATCCAAAGTGGCGCAGCTCTCTTCCATTGCCCTAAGCCAGCCTCTTGGGTTTCCCCGCATTGAGGCGCTCCCCCTCTGTCCCACCCCATGCCCACCCACACTCAATTCATCCTCTTGAACACCATTCTGCACAGATCGCTCCGAGTCCTCTTCCCCATGGCCTGTGGCTCAAAGCTCCCTCATTTCCCGGTACAGTCACCTTAGCTCCCCGAGAGCCCGCCCGGCCTTGGCTCCCACTGCCCAGACCTGCAACTCCTGCCCCAGGGCAGCCTCTGGCCCCTGACACCACCGTGCCGGCCGGTCTCTGGGCCTCTCCTCCATCCCCGGCCCCTCTCCCCACCAGAGCAGTCCAGCCAAAGCTCAGCGCACAGCGGACGCTCCTGACAACCATACCAGGCCGAGGAGGACACCTACTTGCGAGGGCGGGTCCACCTTCATAGCCACCCCGGCCCCTGGCACTCACTCAGCTCCGCCCCGGGGTGAAATTCCCCGCCCTCCGCAGCTCTCCGTGATCCTGGGAACCTCGCTTTGCTCACGCTGTTCCCTCTGCCAGGAATGTTCCGCCCCTCTCCAAGTAGCCAACTGCTCCTGCCCCTTCACGAGGCAGCACAGGCAGGACCTCCTCTCGCTGGGTCGGGGGCTTGCCCTGGCCTCCCACAGCTCCAGGAAGCTGGAGGACCCGGCGGTGTGAGAAGCCGGGGGCCATGTGGAAGCTTCAGCTGCGGGTCTGGGCCATGGGAGTCGAGGCTGGATGGGCTGGCAGGGGTCGGCATCAGCAAATGCTTGTTGGGTAAGTAGATGTGCAGACAGTTCAGGAAGCAGGCAAGGGGCAAAGATGGAAAACGTAAACAGGGAGGCCCCAGAGCCGAGCTGCCTGCCTGGAGCAGTTAATCACAGCACCTGGCACGCGCTGAGGGCCTACTGTGTGCTTGGTGCTGGGCCCCAGCCTCTACACACATGAGCTCATCTGATCCTCTCCCGAATCTACCCGGATCACCCCAATTTTACAGATGTAGAAACGAGGCTCAGGGAGGGCAAGCTGTTTTCCCAAAGCCACACCGCTAGGACATGGTCGAGCTGAGATTAAGACCTCACTGGGCTCTCACCTGGCCTGGGGGCCCTGGGTCCACGGACTCCAACCCAGGTAAGAGAGGGGAGGGAGACACAAGGCAAGGGGCTCATTCTGGGCCTCCAAAAAAACAAGGTGGGGACTCAGAGCTCCCAATCCTGAGCACCTGTCCCAGCAACTCCTGGCACCTCGGTAGTAGCGAAAGGGGACGGCCAGAACTCCTCATTCATCTGTCATGACACCGCCCCAGCCCAGGCGCCCCAGCCCAGGCGCCCCGGCCCAACCTCCCTTCCCGGCTCTGTGCGGCAGGCACTCGGGATGGGAGGGAAAACATGCTGCTTTACCAATGTCGGCCTGTCGTCCTTAGGACAAAGATGTGTCTGAGTCAGGTACTATGATCCACACTTCATAAATGAAGAAACTGAGGTGCAGGGTGGCAGTCCAACTCACTAAAGGTCTTAGGAGGTAGCAGAGCCACACTTGATCTGAGGAGAAGTCAGAAGAGACAGGGGCCAAGGGAGAGACCAAGGGGCAGAGAAGCGCGGGGCCTGAAATAGTCATGAAGAGGCAGCCTAAGGCTGGTTACATGCAGGGGACAGGGTGGGGGAGGGAGAGCTGGTCAGAGACACAGCAGGGTACGAGCCTGCTGAAACCAGGACCGGGGAGAGCTGCAGGCAGGGAGACAGGGCAGGCTAGGGAACAGACAGGAGGCCGTGTGGAAGAGCATCGACTCCATTCTCCTGCCTGGATTCTGGGACAGGCAAACGAGGAAGCCCTGGGCCATGCAGAGGGAAGATATGCAGGGTCACCTGTCAAAGATGGGGGTCTGCTAAGCCCTTCACACCCTGCCCTACCCAGTGGGCCACCAATGGGAACTCTGAGATGCCAACCCTGCTCAGGGCACTGCCCACCCAGAAAGAGGGGCTGTCGGGCTTCTGCTCTGAGGACCCACAGGGTCACCACACTGGCTGAACTCACACTGTGGGACTAACGGGTGATGCTCTGCCTGGGGACCAGACGTCCCCAAAATCCTGCTCATACTTCACAGAAGCCTCGGGAACCATAGACTGTTTGCTAAAAAGCACAATTCCCAGAGGCCCCTCTTGGGCATCCAAAAGGATGAGTGGGCTTCTCAAGTGGGTCCGTGAAGGAGGGAGAGGGCCAGAGTGTGAGGGAGGCAGGAATGGAGGGTGCTTCATGATGTGGGATTCTGAGGTTCTTTTTTCTCAGCCCCTCATCCAGGTCAGGCTCTTCCCTCAGCCTCTTAGTTAGCTACCCACTCCTCATCCTTCAGCTTCTCAGAGGTCTTCTCTGAACTCCCTGACTAGGTGAGACCCCACACACATTGTGGGCTCCCAAAGCCCCCACCTACTCTTCCATCACCCGCAGCACAAACACAAGTTTGTTAGATGACTAGCTGATGTTTGTCAGTTCTCCCACCAGGAGGTCAGAGACAGTGTATTTTTTTCCTCACCATTGTATCTCAGCATCTAGCCCAGTGTATCCATAGAATTTTCTTGAATGAGTTAATTCTTTTCATTCCTTCACAGACAGCCAATCCCTTTTCTCAAAGCGGGTAAATGGCTCAGCTACAACACTGTTAATCCTCACCACAGGCCCGGACACACTGTTGCTATTCCCACTTTACAGGGGAAGAAATAAACCTCAGAGAGGTAAAGTCGCTACCCCAAACACACGGCAACAAAGTGGCTTTGAACTCAGGATTTAAACCTAGATATGTCTGGCTTCAGAGCCCCAGCTCTGCCATTACATACCACCCCACTTGCACACCCCAAGGGTTTCTCTGGATCTTCCCTTGGAAACCTGCCCCTGCCCCCAACTGTCCGAGCTCAGGACTGACAGGCAGAATTCATTCCTTCAACCATTCATTCATTCAACCAATCAACTGACCCACCAAGTCCTGCATGGGGTTGTGCCAAGTCCTGCATGGGGTGCCAGGAAACCAGGTAGATCAGGGGCTTCTCTCCATCCTGGGCTCCCCTCTTTCCACTGCTCTTGGGACTTTGCCAGCAGAAGCAGAGCACCAGGCAGCTGCCCTATCCTTAGCCTCGCTGTCAGTGGGGAAGAATTCAATGCCAGCCCCATCATTACCCCTCCCCCCAGGACGGCAGCCTAAAATACTTGGGCCAAATAATGTGTAGGTTCACAATCCTTTTGTCTCCATTGTTCTCAGATGACCTAGGACATGAGGAGGGACAGAATTCTGCCCCCTCCTCCCATGCAATTCTTTGACTATCCCCTACCCCAGGCAGCTCTGGAAAAAGTTCTAGACTTGAAGTCACAAGACCAGGGTTTTAGCTCCAGGTCTGGAGCTAGCTGTGGGACCTCTGGAGAACAAGTCACCCTGCCTCTCTCTGAACCACAGATTCCATATCTGCAAAATGGAGGTGATCATATTGAGGATTCTAATGCCCATCCCACAGGCTTGTAGGTGAGGATTAAATCATTCAGACCCAGAGAGACAGTTATCACATACATGATTGGCCCGGGAAACGTCTTAGCAACACGGGAACCTCTGGGGGCCAGCTATGTTGCTTGCAAGATGTGTTTGATAATGGGATTTGGGGAAGGTTGGTTGGGAGCAGTTCCAGCAAGCTGAGCTCAGAGCATTCCTTAGTGGATCCTCAGAAGTGAGGGGCCTTCCCCTGGCTCACTGGGAGTGGGGGAGCTGTGCTCATCAGCCCAACAGCCAGAGTCCCTGGAGAAGAGGCTGGGAATGGGACTGAACACACTGACACAGCTCTCCCCACTCTTCAGCACCTAGAGCTCCCCAGAGAGGGTACATGGGCAGAACCTGGAACTCTGAATCTTAGCTATCCTCAGGCCCACTTAGGACAAGTGCCTCTTTCACCCTCCCTTCTTTTTTTTTTTTTTTTAAAGATTTTATTTATTTATTTGACAGAGAGACACAGCGAGAGAGGGAACACAAGCAGGGGGAGTGGGAGAGGGAGAAGCAGGCTTCCCGCCGAGCAGGGAGCCCGATGCGGGGCTCGATCCCAGGACCCCGGGATCATGACCTGAGCCGAAGGCAGACGCTTAACGACTGAGCCACCCAGGCGCCCCAACACCCTCCCTTCTTTAAACGGCACTAGATTCTAAGGGATCTGGAAAATTCCTCCTCTTCATCACACAGACAGCTTCCATTTGGTGGGTCCAGGCACCAGGCCAGCTGCATTTTATATGTTTGTTCAATGTCACTTCACAAAAACCCTGTTGAGGATGGTTCTATTATTACCCCATTCTATAGATGAAGAAACTGAGGCTCAAAGAGTCAGTTATGTACCCAAGTCACAGAGCCAGTTCATGGCAGGGCTGGGATTCATACTTAGGTTGGCCCCACTCTGAAGCCTGAACTACCTTCAAAGACGAAGTGGGGAGAATCAGTGACAAAACACACAGCAAAGATCAATCCTGCCTGTGCTTGGGGGAATTTTCCCACTGTAGCTGGTAATGAGTCACTGAAAGCACAGGAAATTCTTGTGCCCTCCACTCTTCCTGGGGGAGCAAAGATGCCAAAGCCCCCTCAACACCCACACACCCATCCAATGCTCCAATGCACGACACTCTGTCCTGCAGAGATCCCAGACTCTGGACTTCAGACTCCCACCTGAGGAGACTGGGTCTCTATTCTTCAGACAGGGAAACTGAGACAGATGCAGCAGATGGTGGGACAGGGGGACTGGGGTGCCCACTGTGATGGGCATCAGTGACTGGGCAGAGACCACAGTTCATATCTGAGTCCAACTTCCGAGTCCACAATCTGCCCTCTGCCCTGCTGGGTGGCACCACAGCCCAGAGAGGTTTGGGGCTGTGCCCTTGGTCAACCAGCACGGATGACCCTTTTCCAAGTATCAGTAAATACAAGGGCATCTTTGTCGTTATATGGATAGGAGTTTCCTTTCGATCCTTCTTGCCCATGTCTGAGCTGGCAGAACTGGGTCAGGAGGCTGCTTCCAGGCAAGCTGATGATGTTTTAGATTCTCTGAGAAAGTCCCAGCCCTCTACATAGATACCGAGAAGAGAATTCCGCTTCCTGAGGTGAAAGCACAAACTCCACTCCCGCCCAAACAAACCAGTGCTGCCTCTAGCAGAAAGAAAAGCCTGCTCGAGAAGAGGAGAGAGTGAGACGGGGCATTTGTGAGGGGCTGAGGCTTCGCTGAATCACTTCCAGAGCTTGAGACCAGATGGCCACCGAGGAGGGAAGCAGATGACTGACTGGCTGGCCCACAGCCCTTGCCCACTGTACCCAGGAGCCGTGGGCTCTCCCTCAGCAAACGCACACACAGGTGCACAAACACAGGGCTCCAGACCCACTCCAGGAGCTCTCGTCCCCCGCGGGTTTCAGGGACTTGACAAGAAACAACACAGTCATACAGTCACAGTCTCATACAGAGAGACTCACCCACTGACAGTGTGGGACACGCACACACCAACACAGGAACCCCAAGAGATGGTCATCAAATGGGACTTGGTAAATGTCCCCACAGCATGGTGCAGACGCCCAAGCGCTCTCCCGTCCCCCCACCCGCACGGAGAGCCGGCTCCCCAGAAGCCCACTCCCAGGAGGTTTTTAGAGGTCCAAACACTCAATACATTTGTACTGTCACCAACACAAAACCACCCCCTCACAAACTGTAACAGACACACTAACTGTGGCCAAACTATCCCACACAGCCTCATGCAGAAGAAAGGGGATGCGAACAAACGATCAAATGTCATTTAGTCTCACACACACACACACACACACACACACTCACTCTCTCTCTCTCTCTCTCTCTCTCTCTCTCTCTCTCTCTCTCTCTCCCTCTCCAGCGTTCTTCCCTCAATGAAAGTGGTCTCCTCGCTGGTTCCCAGGCTCCCCCTGCAGGAAGTGCGGAGGCGCGGGGAGCCCGGGGTCCGAGCTCAGGGTCCCTGGTCCGAGGTCCCCACTCTCACCCGGGGTGGGGAGCGGGGGGACAGGCCGCGGAGGACTCACCGGACGATGCCGAACATGACCAGCACGTTGCCCAGCAGCCCCACGGCGCACACGGCCGAGTAGAGCGCGGTGATGGCGATAGCCAGGGCGAGGGACGAGGCGCTGCGGGCGGCCGGCGGCCCCGACGCATTGGCGCCCTCGCTGGGGAAGGCGCTGGGGAAGGCGTCCGAAGTGTTGGCGAGGAGCGGGGGCTGCAGCGCGGCGTCGGCGGAGGGGGCCGGCTCCATGGCGGCTGGGCGGCGAGCGCCGCGTCCCTCCCCGCCGTGCGCCCTGGGCGCAGAGACCCGGTGCGAGCGACGCGCGAGGGCCCGAGGCCGCCGCCCCGACGCCACGGGCTGCAGCGCCCCGGCCACCCGGCCGGCCCCGCGCCGCCCTCCGCGCCTGGCCGCCCGCCCCGCCTGCGCCCCCCCCCAACCCCAGCGGCCGCCCGCTCTCCCGGCCCCGAGCGCTCTGAGCCGGAGCCGCTGCGGGCTCCTCGGACGCGCCCGCCGCGCGCACCACGTGGCCCAGAGGAGGCCGCCAGTCTGCGCCCGCGACCAGGGGCGGGCGCTGCACCACCGGCTTGGAGCTGGGCCGGGGAAGCTTCCCACTCCTCCCTAGGGATGCTCCGCGGGCTCGGGTGCACCCCGACCCCGGCCAGGGGTCACCTCCTCACCCTTTGCCGCTTTGGAGTCAGAAGGAACTGGATGTAAATTCCGCGTTTCGCCCCTACTCTAAGGAACAGAGTGACCTTGAGCAAGTCACTTAAGCTCTCTCAACCTCATTTTCCTCGGCTGTAAAATGGGGATCCTTGCACCTCCTCACTCTGAGTGTTGTGGAGATGAAGATGACCCGAGTAAAGAACTCAGCTCGGTGCCAGGCACACAGTTAGGTGCTCCATAAATAACATTATCAGCCCTGATTTTCCTGCACCCTATTCATTTGCTCAACAGATGTTTTTGGGTGCCGAATATAAGAGCCGGGTACTATTGGGGAATCCATCCATTAGTGAACAAACCCAGATGCGGAGCCCACCTCCTGGGGTTTACAGCCCTGTGGCCAATCAATCCTAAGATCACACTACTGAAGACAAAGTGAAGGAAAGCAAGGCAAGGCATTCCTGTGGTAGGGCCAGGAAAACCCAGAGGTCAGCATGTGAAGTTTGGGGAGGAGCTAACTTAGTGAAGAAACAAGTAAAGGGCATTGTAGACAAAGGAACCACATGTAGCAAAGACCTTGTGGTCAGAGAAACTAAAAGGAGGTCAGGAAGAGGAGAAAGCAGGGAGCAAGTGTGGGGAGAATGGGATGATGTAGTAGGCAGGGTCTCAAAGACTATCTTAAGGATCACTCGGCTGCTGTAGGAGCACAGGAAAGGGGGGCACCTCCCACACCCTTGCCCTAACCTGACCAGCCCAGACCCAGAGCCATCCTCCTTTTGGGGGCTCCTGTCCTTCCCAGAACATTCTCTCTCTACCAACGATTACTCTGTTCCAGGCCCTCTCTCTACCAACCATTATTCTGTTCCAGTCACTGTGATAAGCACTTTACTCATGCATCAACACTTTGGAATAGATTCTATTATTAGTGTGCCCATTTTACAGTTGAGAAGACTAGGCTAGGTACTATTTTACCCCTTATGATAATTATTTCTATCTGAGCTTGTTTCCTCCTTGGGAAGACCAGACCTGATCTATCCCTACACCCAGTAGAGGGCCAGGGTCACAGTGGGTATTCAGGAAATACTGGTTAAATGAACAAAAGTCCCAAGGGGGAATGGAATGGGACAACATTGGGGTTCCCAAGCTCTAGATTCTGGGGAGATGCTCTTGGCCTGTGAGTAGCTGAGTAGGGACCTTCACTCACATCACTCTCCAGCTTGAGTCATCCATCTATGTGCAAGGCTTTTACCCTTTCCTAGAAAGAACAAAGCCAGAATTCCCAAGTTCACCCTCCTCTTCTTTCTCTTTGCCTCTCCCAGCTGCTGTCCAAGCCCCTCTACCAGCCACAGCAGACTCCCACCCCAAGGCTTTCCCCTTTTTCAACTATCTAAGGACTCATCAGATAGGCCATTTTTTAAGGTTACTTTATTTTTTTTTTTAAGTAAACTCTACACCAACATGGGGCTTGAACTCATGACCCCAAGATCAAGAGTCGCATGCTCCACTAACTGAGCCAGCCAAGAGCTCCCAGATAGGCAATTTTTGCTCTGTGGTCACAAGGGCTGCCAAAACTCTTCCTTGTCCCAAAGGGCCTGGTACTCTGGTGCTAAGGGGGAGAAACTGAGACAAGGAGGAGGACTACTTTTTGGAGTTGTGTCCCCCTCCCTACCTCTCCAACAAGCCAAATTTTTTCCTACCTCAGGACTTCTGCACACTCTATTTCTTCCACTTGGAAGTCTCAGCCAATTCTCCAGGCTAAATGCTATCCATCCTTCAAGTTTCAGCTTAAATATTACTTCCTCCACGAAACCTTCGCTGACTGCCCCTCCCAACTAGAGTAAGTGCCCCTGATAATTTTTCTCGTGGCATCATGTACCTCTTCTTTACAGAATTTCCACATATTTATTTGTGTAATCATTGGATTTTTGTGTATCACCTTTACAAGAGGTCTTGTGCATTTCTGTACCCCCATCTTAGTACAGTCCCTGGTGCTGGATGAGTAACTGAATAGGAAGTTCAAGTCCAACTTTGGTGAGCTCCCATTTTGATGAGGAAGACAGATATCACTTAACATAGGGCCTAGGAATCCTTTTAAGCAACTATCACCCTTTGCATAAATTCTGCAACCACATCTTGTTTGGAACTGAAATACTAGTTGCCAACTCCACCCCCCCGCCTTGGCTTTTGGCTAAGTCTACCCAACTCCTTGACATTGCACTCGGGGCCCTCCCAAGTCTGGTCCCAATCAGGGCATACTATTTCCCTCTGCTAACTCCATCCCTATCCCCACCCCAATGGTGTGCTCCAGCCATACTGGGCTGAAGGGAATTTTTAAAAACTGCATCCGACAATGTTTTTTTTTTTTAGTTCCTCCCAGGTACAGAAATGCTATGGTGGAAAGCTGCAGCTATGGTGGAGGCAAAAGACAGAAAAAGAGTCCCCTTGGGGCGCCTGGGTGGCACAGTCGGTTCAGTGTCCGACTCTTGGTTTTGGTTCAGGTCATGATCTCGGGGTCCTGGCATTGAGCCCCAAGTCGGGCTCTGTGCTCAGCAGGGAGTCTTCTTGGGATTTTCTCTCTCTCTCTCTCCCTCCGTCTGCCCCTCCCCTGCTCCTGCTCTCTCTCTCTCTCAAATAAATAAATCTTTTAAAAAAAGAGTCCCCTTAACCTCTCCGAGCCTTACTTTTCTCATCTATAAAGTAGAGGTACAGGATTGGGGTGAGGGTTTGGCCAAACGGCAGAGGCTCTGCCGACCAAGAAAGGCTCTGTGAGCATGAGCTACTATGTGGGGATGAGTAAGACCATCGCTCTCTTAAAGAGCTCACAATCGAGAAGCTGGGAAAGATATGTAAATGACCAAGTGCATGAGCAAAATAATTGCTAGGAAAACACGCGTGCTGCTACGGACTGCCCACTTTAAGAGTTTGCTTGCTGTCTCTGCTCTCTCATGGGAGAATACAAGTCAGCGGTCTGTAACCCAGGAGAGGGTTCTCACCAGGACCCAACCATGCTGACACCCTGATCTCCGACTTCCAGCCTCCCGAACTGTGAGAAATAAATCCCTGTTGTTTATAAGCCTCTCTGTCTAGGGTGTTTTGTCAGAGCAGAGCCCAAACTGACTAAGACACATGCCAGGTGCACATGAATTGCCCCCATTGAGGACATTGAAAAAAGCATGGAAACTTGAAAGGCATCTAAAGGGGTGTCCCCAGTGGCCTCTCTAAGTGAGTGGTTTGAAGAGATCAACTCTCACTTGAATGTGAGCATTCTGGTCTATCTATCTTTAACTGGCAGTCTCATTTCCATGGTCACAACTCATAAATAATCCTATTGGCTACCATTTATAGAGAGCTTGCTATGTGCCAGGCACTGGACCCAGTTCTTTGAGGAGTATCTCATTTAATCTTCAACAGCCCTCTAGGCGTGAGGTTCTACCATTAGTATTCCATTTGCCAGAGACTAGGTTAGCTGCCCAAGCCAGAGCTGGGATGCCAAGCCAGGTCTGTGTGACTCCAAAAGCCAGTCCCCTGACTACCACCCTACGCTGCCTTTCAGAGCGAAAACTAGAAAGTCACCCCCCAAAACACAAGAACCCATCACTCCTGTCTCTGCTTAGCAGAATTTCTCCACTGTGGAGGGTGATGAGTCACTTGGAGCCCAGGAGATTCTTGAATCCGACCCTGCTCTTGGAGCAGAGTAGACACAGTCCTCCACGCCTGGGTCACCAAAGGGTTTGGCTCTCCTTGGGGCTTGTCACCATCCTTGACATCAAGGGAAAAAAAAAACAAAACAAAAATGGATGGGAAATCCTAGGCCAATCTAGGGCATCAGCAGGCGTTAGCAGTGGAGAAACAGAAATCACTGAAGGAGTCAGAGCAGAAAGGAACTCCCTGGGGAAGCTATTAACAATTTAGTATGTGGGAATGTGGCTCCCACCTGCCAAAGAGACAGATCTGCCTGATGGAAAATACTGTGAGTGAGCGAGTGAGCGGGCAGCTCCCCTGGGCTGCCTTTCAGTCTGGCTTCATCTGCAAGCCCCAGGAGGGCAATGACCTTAACCATAAACATAAAATAATAACCACTTGCATTTGCAAAGCACTTCTGACTTTCCAAAGCACTTCCAGGTTGATGACTTCATCTTATCTTGACACCATCCAATTATAAGGGGAGGTCAGGTTTCATTATCTTCTGTTTCTAGCTAGGAAGACAGACATCTAGAAAGCCTGGGTGAGATGCCCAAGGATACACAGAAGATCAGTGAAGGAAACAGGGTTGGCACTTTTCCATCCAGTTACCCAAGCCAGAAATCTGTGAATCCTTGACTCCTCTCTCTCCTCCCATCAGAACCTCACCTCTAAGCAATCACCAAGTCCTGTCCATTCTTCCCAGATAACGCATGGAGCCTGCCACTGATCTTCATCCTTACTAGCATCTTCCCAGTCTGACATGCCAAAATCGCTTCTGAAACAGCCTCCCTGTATCCAGGCAGTACTGTGGTCGTAAGCACTCCATGCCTTCACCTCTCTCTCTCTCACCAGCCCCTTGTGCCACCTTCCCCTTCACGTGCCATCCTCCAGCCAAAATAAGCTGCTGGTGGTTCTCCAAATAACCTGCTTCTCCCACCTCCAGGTTCATCTACGTGGTTAAGCAGAGGGGGGTGGTTTGGGGTCAGACTGGTTGAAATCCCAGCTCAGCCACTTACTAGTTGTATGACCTTGGGTGAGTCATTTAACTTCTTCCATAAGCTTCATAAAATGGGGACAACAAAAGCACCTGCTTTACAGCACCCAGCATGTAGGCAGGGCTCAATATGTGTTAGCTACTTCTGTGACCATGGTTCCTCTGCCTGGAACATTCTACCGCAGGCTCCCCAGTCCCTTTGTCACCAAACCCCCTCCTACACCCCCATCACATCTCAGCTGAGATGTCATTCCCTTCCCTGCTCCTCCAGATTAGTTTCTATCACACATTGTCTGTTCCCTGGAGGCACATCTCCCTCCAGGGAGCACAGTCAGGTCCTGGGTTCCTAGAAGACCATCCCACCCAGATGTTGCTGGGGAGGCTTGGGTCTGTCCAGAGGAAGAGGGAATGGAGTGGAAGAGGGAGAGTGGCCATAGCAGGAGAGGACTGGACTCCCTGAGAAGGAGAGGACAGAGGAGGTTGTAGGTTTCCTGAGTGAGGACTTTGATGAGTCGTAAGTAAGAGCCTGGAAAATTTCTGCAACAAGTTCAGAGTCAAGGGAGGAGAGATAAAGGCTCCTGCTTTCAAGTGGACCCTGAGGTCTTAAACAAAAGCATCTCAGAGGTGACTTGGATGGATAGAATGCCAAAGGTCTTTGCCTCATGTTTCCTGGATCCTGCAAACCTCAAGGAAGGAGAAGGAAGGCTTAAACTATCCCCCTACCAGGCCCTCTCCTCTCTGACACTGGATTTTCCCACAACCTTGGTGGATGGGGGCAGGGGGTGGAGTTTGTTTTATTTATTTATTTTTAAAATTGTTTTTGTAGCACTGAATGCTAAGGAGGAAAAGCACATACCTGTTAGAGGAAACATCATGAGGCCCAGACCAGGCATCGACAAAAGACAGATGAAAATCACTGTCTTCGGAAGAAGGAAGGTGACAGGGAGAAACTGAAGCTGCAAAATCTCCTGCCGCCTCCTTGCACCCGGGATTAGACCCCTGTCCGGACACTGCCACCCACCTGCCCAAGAACCATGTCTTCTTATTCTCTGCAACTGAACTCTGATCAGGGGTAGGGGTGTTCCCTAGATTTTGGGAAAGGGAGCTCCTTCCCTGCCTCAGGGGGTGAACTAACCTAAACAAAATATGTAAATTATGGCAGTCTTTAGTAGATTGCAAAATGGTCACAATTCTTCATTCCTCTTTGTGTCTATACTCTTGGCCATGGGAGCTTATGGCTCTTCCGATCAAGCAGTGGAGTCCATTTCCTACCCCTGTACCTGGGTCAGCTTTGTGACTTGCTTTGCCCAAAAGATGGGATGGAAATGACAGCATGCCAGCTCAGAGTCTAGGATCTCAAGAGGCCTTGCATCCTTCCATCCGATCTCTTGGAACTCTACTGCTGCCATGGAAACAAGCTTGGGCTAGCTCTCTGGATAAGAGACTCATCACCCCATCACCCCCATCTGACAACCAGCCAACACTAGGCATGTGAGTAAGACCATTGTAGACCAGGCAACCCACAACCGACCCTACAGTTGACCACAGGCACAACAAGACCAGCCGAGATCAGCTGAGATCAGCCCGGGCTGACTCAGATCACAGAACTACTCAGCTATACACAGACAGCTGATGGACAATAAGTGGTTGTGGTTTCAAGCCACTAGGTTTGGGGATGATTTGTTAAGCAGGAGCCATCATAATACATACTTCCCTACATCATCCTGCATCCTACGGGTGGATATGCAACCAACGAGATGTAAAAACAAATCTGCTGACAGGCTTTCTTTTCCCAGAATGAAAAGCAAAGGCCCATCAGAAGAAAACTGTTTGCCCAAACCACCTTGGGATGCTGATATGATGCCTGGAGCTGTAGCAGCCATCCTGCAATCATGCAGTAAACATGACAATGAAAAGCCAGTATGGTGAGGTTGTCAGTGGAAAGATGGAACAAGCCTGGGTCTTTGGTAATGCTGTTGAGTTCTAAGTACACCAGCTCTGGACTGCTTGTGTCAAGACCTCTGGTGTAAGCTACTCCTAGTCATGGCCTTTTGTTACTTGCAGCTTAAAGCTTTCCTGAAGGATGCATCCATGCATGGGTAATATCCCAAGAAGAGTGACACTGAAATAAATGAACATGGTTTCCTGGCATGAATGCATATTTGTTTTGAAACTGGGAGGTGGAAATCTGTGATTAAGAGTATGGACTCTGCATTTGAACACTGGGTCTGCCACATGCTAGTTAGGTGACTCTGGATAAGTTTACCAGATTCACTAAGTCTCCATTTCTTCATCTATTAAGAGGAACTGCTAATAACACATATTTGATAGGATTATGAAGAAGATAAATGGGGCATTGCAAACACAGAGCTTGCTGCAGTTCCTGACACAATGGAAACATTTGATAAGCTCCCATCCTGGCTAGTACTGTTATTACAATAACCTTCCTTTCTCAATGTGAGGCAAAGTGATTCCCAGACCAAGACGGAGCCATCCCTGGGATCTGGCCAGTGTTGGGTCCATGTACTGAACGGTGAGCTGGGTCCTGCCTAGAGTTAATTCACAAGCGTCAAACTGCAGGATTTGCTTGTTTAGGGGGTGGTGGGGGTGGATGCTGAGGGGCAGGGTAGAAGGGACTTGAGTGAGAGCAGCAGGGAAGGGACAGTGGCTGGGAGGACAGTGTGCGACAGGCTGAGTTCCCCAGCCCAGAGCCAACTAGAGCTGCATGAATAGAGGCCGAGGTGTTACACAAAACAATGGGCCTCTGAGGCGTGGGACTCCAGCAACCCAGGCAGTTGAGTGTGACCTTGTGGGGAGAAGGGCCTTCTGGGGACTTCTACTCGGAGAACATGCACAGTGCCTCAGCTGCCTGCCTCCTGGGGGACAGTGAAGGAGGCACAGGATGGCAGAATGAACACGCTCTGTCTCCTGTTTTTTCTATCAAGCTGTTATTTTCCTTAGACAACAAATCAGCTCTTGCTTTGCCTTTCTCCACTTTGTTTTCTCTGCTCATTCCCTTCAGCTTCCCACCTCATCCCCAGCCTTCTCCTCCCTCCATCTGGAGTTCTCATTCCCTCGGCTGGAATCCCTAATGCTACCCCCTGCCTTCCGTCCTCCTCCTCCATCCTCGGTAATTACTCTCTGGAGCATGGAAGCTGCCCATCTATCATCTGCACACTCTGATGCTGAGTATTAATAACTGCTTTCAGTTGACCTTGTCAGATGGGTACTCCCTCCTGGCAAGTCCTACTCTGCCTCTTCCAAGGTATTCTTCTCCACCTCCCATCCCTGTCCTCCCCTCCCCAGCCTCTCCCCACAAAGCCTGGGCAAAACCCTGAACCAGAGGGAGGTGCTGGGGAGCCAGATGAGTGTCCACAGCCCCAGCCATCATGGAAAGTTCCTATCCTCAGAGGCATCTCTCTCTCCTTAAAGGGCCCTCAGGCTTGGGGTGCTGGCCTCCTGGCTGGGCCCCAGGGCCATCTGGTAGCGAGGCAGGGAGGTGTGGTGAAACAGACAGATTTAGGGGCCCTGGGACTAGCATTCCGTCACCAGATGCACAGAACTGTAGAACTGGAAAAAAAGCTTAGGCATCGTCTAGTCCAACCCTCCTTCGGTTTACAGAGAAAGATGCTGAGGTGCAAAGCAGTATAAAGGGACTGACACACAGCAAGTTAGTAGCAGAATCAAGATCAGAACCCACGTCTCCTGAATCCAGTAACAATGCCCCTTCTCCCACCTTGGGCAGGGTGACCTTGGGCAACGGCCTCATTCATATGCCAGGCACTGTGTAAAGCAGTTTTATGTATATGATTTGATTTAATCCTTCACATAACTCTTTCAGGGGAGGAGGGGCACGATCCCCAGTTTACAGATGAGGAATCCAGAGCTCAGAGCAGTTTGGGAGGTTGCTCAATGTCATGTAGGGGCTGGATAGGAACCCAGGTCTCTCTGAGTCCATAGACCCTCCTGGCCAAGGCACAAAATCTCTCTGTGAAACTCTAAGCACTCCAGGCCTCAGTTTCCTCACCTGTGAAATGGAGCGATTGGACTCCATGGCCCCAGACCCACCTGAAAGAAATTTTGAGGAGAGGCAGCCTGTTTGCTAGTTGTCCGCATTAGTGGGAAAATTTGTTTCCCCCATTTGCTTCAAAACAGCTCGCCCCCAGGTTTACACTGAGAGGAGCCTAGGGAAGGTGCCATGGCAACCACAGAGGCTCCTGAGAGCCGAATTCGCCTGAGTTGGCCAGACTGGCAAACTGAGTGACCTGAGTCCTACAGCACCCCAGGGCGTCAGGGCAGAGCCGGCAGGAGGGGCTGAGCAGCCTGAGATCCTGGCTGGGCAGAGAGAATATGGGTCTGCAGCCTGAACACAAGGCCCTGTGGTCGGATCTGTGACATAGAAAGTTGGGGATCCTGAGCCAATCTCTTCCTCTCTCTGAGCCTCAAGGTATTTTTTTGTCCGTTAGCCCACAGAATATACTCAAAATAAATAGCAGCTGCTATTATTATTATCAATATCCAAATTTTTTAAAAAGATTTTATTTGAGAGAGAGAGAGAGCATGAGCAGGAGGGGTTGCAGAAGGAGAAGGAGAAGCAGACTCCCCGAGGAGCAGGGAGCCCGACATGGGGCTCGATTCCAGAAGCCTCCGATCATGACCTGAGCCGAAGGCAGACGCTTAACCGACTGAGCCACCCAGGCGTCCCTAATATCCAAATTTTGAAGAGTTGGATGCCCGTCAGTTAATGAACTTGAAAATGCTTTATAGACGGCAGCACCACACAAATGCAAGAGATTATCATCACTCAGGGAGAATATTCACACTCCCCTGGCTGTGTAGAACCCCTTACTTGCATATAATGATTGAACCGAGCACTTTCTATACAAAAGACAGGCTAGACACTACGTTTGGGGAGAAGTGCAAAGATGGATCATACGCGGATTTTTACACTCTAGAAGGTGACATGTAAGGAAGGGAGGCGGCGGTAAGTGGTGTGAGAGAGGGTCAAACAAAGTCGTCGGGAGCTCAGAGAGACCCCCAGAAGCGCCAGCACACCGGCCTCCTGGGCTGCTCCGGCCACGGGGACGGGCGGACCACCCCGCAGCTCCGAAATTCTCAGGTTCAACACTCAGCCCGGCGCACAGCGAACAGGGTGACCGACTGTGCCGGTTGGCCTGCCACTCTCCTGGTTTTTCCACAGAAACCTCTCAGGCCCGGGGAAACCGGCACGGCCCGTCACCCTCACAGCAGCGGCCAGAGGCCGTTCTACGGAGCTAAGAAGTGTTCTAGTGCCAGCCACAAGCGGGCGCAGCGCCTGAGGCCCCACCCCGCGGTCCTGGGAGGAGGAAGCCTGATTGGACCTGCTGAGGTCAGGTGATCACTCAGGGCCAATCAGCCGTGGCCGCCGCAGGACGGGCTCCCGCACCGAACATGGCCGCGAGGGGCCCGCAGCGCCAGGTGGGGTAAGGAGCGGGCGGGGTCGTTGACTCATGGTCCAGGCACATCCCCCAAAAGGTGTCAGCTATGATTTCTGCCTCCCCGCCAAAATAACGAACTCTTCGGAGAAAGGCCCAAGCCCTGGGGCGCCTGGGTGGCTCAGTCTTTAAGCGTCTGCCTTCGGCTCAGGTCGTGAGTCCAGGGTCCTGGGATCGAGCCCCGCATCGGGCTCCCTGCTCAGCGGGAAGCCTGCTTCTCCCTCCCACTCCCCCTGCTTGTGTTCCCTCTCTCGCTGTGTCTCTCTCTGTCAAATAAATAAAATCTTAAAAAAAAAAAGAAAAGAAAGGCCAAGCCCTATTTATCCTTATATGCACAGAACCTAGCACATGCCTGACAAAGTATGCAATACACATTTGTTTGGTTGTTTTTGGTTTTTTTTCTCTGTTCTTCTAACCCATCAAGCTTGCTCAGCCCTATGCCTTGGCACTTGCCTCTACCTCAAACGTTCTCCGCTCAGCCGCCAGGTGGCTGGGGTCTCTCCTCAAACACCAGCCCTGAGCTCCAATCTACAAGACATCTCTCCCCCACCCTGGCACTATCTTCCCATCAGCTTGTTGCAACCTGTTATTACTTCCTGGCTTTCTTCCCAGCGCTAATCACCACCTGGAATCATCTTGTTCATTTACTGGTTTGAATTGTCTGTTTTCCCAATACTAGAACGTGAGCTCTGGAAGGGCAGACACCTTATCTCTCTTGCTCATCACTGTGTGCCCAGCGCAGAGATAGCACCTGCCCCATTTAGGTGCTTAAGAAATATTTATTGAATGAATAAATAAATGGATGAAATGTAGGGGGCGGTGCATTCTAGCTGTGGTAACAGCACCAGGTGAAACAGGGAGGAGGGAATTAATTCATGGTCTGCACAGGGAACAGGAAGTTGCTTAATTTGGTTGGAAGGCGGAGAGCACAAAGGGAAGTGGGCAACAATTTGTTGGGTAGGTTAGTGGGTTAGGGCCAGATCGCCACACCACAGTGCCTAGCTCTTTGCTTATCCACGCCTGCAGGAGATTTTAAGTGAGGCTTTCCTTTTTGTAAAATAATAATTTTTTAATTACTTCAGGTAACACAGGTGAGCATTTCTATCAAAAGGCCTACTTGGTAATAATTCTAGACAGGAGTGCTTTGTAATGATGCCAGACATGAACATAAACCTTTGTGGAATGTCAAGAGCTTGCAGGAGAAAGTCTTCTGTGCTCTGACAACAGCCCCAGGAACCACACAAGGCTAGCTCTGGTCACTGTTCAGAGAAGCCTTGGGGAGGGGTGGCGAGAACAGCAGCCTGCGAGTTCAGAAGACCTGCACCTTCTTTTTGCCAGCTGTGTGACCCGGGCAGGACTCTCACCCTCCTTAAGTTCATTCATTCGTGTATTTATTCACTCAGCCACTCATTCAACAAATAGTTATTATGTGCCTATTGTGATAGTTAATTTTATATGTCAACTTGGCTGGCCCACATTGCAAAAACATTTGGTCAAACATTATTCCAGACATTTATATGGGGGTGTTTTGGATGAATTGATATATTTTTTTAAAGATTTTATTTATTTATTTAATTGAGAGGAAGGGAGAGTGAGAGAGAGACAGAACACGATCAGGGAGAAGGGTAGAGGGAGAAGCAGACTCCCCACTGAGCAGGGAGCCCAACATGGGACTTGATCCCAGGACCCTGGGATCATGACCTGAGCCAAAGGCAAACACTTAACTGGCTGAGCCACCCAGGCACCCAAGGGATGAATTAATATTTAAACTGTTGGACTTTGGGTAAAGCAGATTGCCCTCCAAAATGTGGGTGGGCCTTGTCCAATCAGTTAAAGACCCACTTAGAACAAAAGACTTGACCTGCCATGAGCAAGCGGGGATTCTCCAGCCTGACAGCCTTCAGACTTGAACCAAAACATCAGCTCTTCCCTGAGTATCTAGCCTCCCAGCCCACCCTGCAGACTCTGGACTGCCAACCTCCATAATCACATGAGTTAATTCCTTAAAATGAGTCCTTCTCTCTATATATACACATCCTAATGACTCTGTTTCTTTGGAGAACCCTGAATAATACAGTCTACGAAGTGATTAATTCCGAAGATGGAGCAATGAAAAAAATGGACCCAGTCTGTGACCTCACTGAATTTACATTCTAAGAGAATGTAAGAGAAGAGTAAACAATAAATAAGAAATACAACATTAAACACACCATTTAGAGGTGTTTACGAGTTGTGGAACCCCAGGGCACAGATCTGGCTGGCTGGAAGAACTAGCTGGGTAAAGATCTGAGCAGAGAGGCTTTTAGGCAAGAGTCAAGGTTTCATTTCAGATCCTCTTTTGTGAAATGGAGAAAAGATCAGCTCTGTTGTCATAGAGAATGTTTAGAATGAGCTCATTTTGGGGTGCCTGGGTGGCTCAGTCGTTAAGTGTCTGCCTTCGGCTCAGGTCATGATCTCAGGGTCCTGGGATCGAACCCCACATTGGGCTCCTGCTCAGCAGGAAGCCTGCTTCTGCCTCTCCCACTCTCCCTGCTTGTGTTCCCTCTCTCACTGTGTCTCTCTCTGTCAAATAAATAAATACAATCTTTAAAAAAAAAAAAGAATGAGCTCATTTTTGTTTAAAAAAAAAAAAGACACGTCTAGCAGGAGAGAAGGAGTTGTTGCCTTAGCAGATGGCAGCAGGCTCCTTAGAGAAAGAATTGTCTCTCCTTAGGGTAACACTTTGATAAGCCACTTGAGGGGGGAAGTGCTATGCACCCAAGGATACCAGCTCTCAGCCCAGCCTAGAAGAGACATACACCAGGAACCACATGCGGGATCTGAAAGGAGGAGCCCAAAGAAGGAGGGAGGTGGCACAGGCCCTGACAGAGGACCTGAGGACTTTTATCAACAGCAGGTCAACCTCAATTTTATTTTCTTTTTTTATGTAAAGTTTTATTTATTTACGTAATCTCTACACCCAACGTGGGACTCGAACTCACGACCCCAAGATCAAGAGTCACATACTCCATTGACTGAGCCAGCCAGGCATCCCAGGTCAACCTCAATTTTATTTATTTTTTTAAAGATTTTATTTATTTATTTGAGAGAGAGAGTGAGCAAGAGAGAGCATGAATGGGCAGAGGGAGAGGGAGAAGCAGACTCCCCACTGAGCAGGGAGCCTGATGCGGGCCTCGATCCCAGGATGCCGGGATCATGACCTGAGCCAAAGGCAGACACTTAACCAACTGAGCCACCCAGGTGCCCCTCAACCTCAATTTTAAATGGTTTGTGCTCTTGAGACATAACCTCACTCTTTGTCCCTCTGACCTTAAGAATGTCTTTGATACCCACATGTGCCCCCAGAGAAGCTCAGTTTTGAGGAGGGAGTGGAATTTCCATGGGGTACAGAATAAAGAGTTCAAGCCCATCTTATCTCAATCTTAAGAGCCCAGCTGACTTCTGGGTCACGAATGCATAAGAATGTATAAGAAAACAAAGTGTGGGAAGCTTGACTCCAGAGGCTTACATGTTCTATCTCTGGGTGATGGAATGACGTGATTTTGTTATATATGTGCAACTATCTAAACCTTTTACAATAAGCAGAAAATATCCAAAGCCATCTTCATTTTTTTACAAATTAATAAATCTCCTCCTGCTGCCAATCCTGCCCAAGTGGACAAGACAGCGGGTCTCTCCTCACCAGGAGGGGACCGGGAGAGAGGCTGGGTCTCCTTCCTCCACTGCATTTGGAAACATGACTCATCCCACTCTTCAGCCTCCTATGGAAGTGAAAAGAGCTCCGAGGGAGACTTGCAAATTGCTCCTCTCTCTCCTCTCTTTCCACAGTGAAAGTGAGAGGAACCCAACCGTCCTGCTCTTCTCTCTAGACAGCTAACTCCTGGCCATTTGCCTGCCAGGCCAAGCCGCCTCCCCCTAGCCCTCAAGGCCAGGCAAGTTAATGAGGTGGGAGTTCCTTTGCATTATTTTTCAGCTCTGTAGCCAGGCCTGGGTTCCAGAGAAAGCCTCCAGCACCTTCCCGAAGGCCCCCAGAACGTTGCTGGCCCTCAGGCCCTGATGTCGGACAGAGCCACAGGGCTCAGAGGAAGCCAGGTCTCCTACCTTCCACCTCCTTCCTGGGGACTCCACCCCGACCCTGGTGACAGTCCCTTTTCTCCCAAAGCCCAGGTTACATAAGATTCCTCCTCACCTGCTGCCATGGAACAGCCTCCTCCTCAAATTATGGTCCAGGTAAAATTTGGTTACAAAGGGCATTTGGGGGAAATGCCCTAGCTAGCTCATTCAGTAGAGCATGCAACTCTTTTTTTTAAAGATTTATTTTATTTTATTTTATTTTATTTTATTTTATTTTATTTTATTTTATTTATTTGACAGAGAGAGAGACATCGAGAGAGGGAACACAAGCAGGGGGAGTGGGAGAGGAAGAAGCAGGCTTCCCGCTGAGCAGGGAGTCTGACGCGAGGCTCGATCCCAGGACCCTGGGATCATGACTTGAGCTGAAGACAGACGCTTAATGACTGAGCCACCCAGGCGCCCCTAAGATTTTATTTATTTATTTGAGAGAGAGAGGATGAGCAGGGAGCAGGGGGAGGGGCAGAGGGAGAGGGAGAGAAGTAGACTCCCCGCTGAGCACAGAACCGATGGGGCTCAATCCCAGGACCCTGAGATCATGACCTGAGCCAAAGTCAGACATGTAACTGACTGAGCCACCTAGACACCTGAGCGTGCAACTCTTGATGTTGGGTTCATGAGTTCAAGCCCCATGTTGGGTGTAGGGCTTACTCAAAAAAAAAAAAAAAAAAAAAAAAGACATCCTAAGGCTCCTCGTCCTCCCCCACTCCCTGCCACGTTAGTGGGGCCCTTCCCAGCTCAGATCAAAGTCCTCTGTCCCTGACCTATCTTCTCCGTGTCCAAACCCATTTCCTGGATCCTCCGAGGAAGGAAACAAGAACAGCATTAATGACCAAACAGAAGCAACAACCTAACCGCCTCCCCCCACTCCCCAACCTCAGGATGCAAAGAGCTCAGCTGTCTCTTTTGGTCTCAGCTTCTCCCTCCACATTCATTCCAAAACCTGCTTTGCATAACTGAAAGGCCAAGTAGGTATGTTGTCCCAAAAAAAGGCGGTCTTCCACCAAGATGAAGTCTGACTTAGTCTAGAAAATGCTTCCAAGCAGCTTTTCTTTTTTTTTGTAGTTAAATATACATAACAAAATTTACCATTCCAGGCAGCTTTTTTTTTTTCAAGATTTTATTTATTTGAGAGAGAGAGAGCAGAAGCAGGGGGAGCGGCAGAGGGAGAAGCAGGCTCTCCACTGAGCAGGGAGCCAGACGTGGGGCTAGATCCCAGGACTCTGGGATCATGACCTGAGCCAAAAGCAGATGCTTAACCGATTGAGCCACCCAGGCAACCCTCTAGGCAGTTTTTTAAAATAACATTTTTCAGGGCACCTGGGACTCAGTCGGTTGGGTGGCCAACTCTTGATTTCTGCCCAGGTCTCGGTCTCTGGGTCGTGAGTTCAATCCCTGAGTTGGGCTCCACGCTGGGCATGGAGCCGGCTTAAAAATAAATTAATAAATAAAATAGCATTTTTCTTCTTCCCTGCGATGTTATGAATAAAATGGGCAAATGAAGTCTGAGAAGAACATGAGTGACGGGGTGGGGAGGGGTTATCATTTGGCCAGGCAAGGGGCCCCAAGTGCCCAGCAGGTGACCTGCACTTCCCCCTGGGGCCCCCTGAGTCACTGCCTGCCTGCCCAGCGGCCTCCCTGCTAAGAGTGGCCAGTAAGGAGACTGCAAAGTTGGGTTGAAGCCCTGCTGTCGAGGCCTGAAATGCTACATTTTTATCCATGGGGAGCCTCTGAAGGTTCTTGAGCATGATCAGAGCCACACTTGACTAAGATTCATCTAGAGTGAGGGTGAAGAAAAGCAAGGGGTGTGGGGGGAGCAGGGGGGCGCCTGGCTGGCTCAGTCAGTAGAGCGTGAGACTCTTGATCTCAGGGTCATGAGTTTGGGCCCTACGTTGGGCATAGAACTTACTTAAAGAAAAGAATATCAGGGGAAGATTCCCAGGGTGGGGAGATGGGTCAGGCAAAGGGGTGGTGGGTCCAGGTTCTGGGAGTATAGGGTAAGGAGATAGAACTGACACCCTCCGATAAACCGGGACCCTCAAAGGACGATCCCCTCCATGAAGGCGCAGACGAGAGAAACCAGGACACTTGCACGTCTCAGCCTGAGTTGGAGTGGGAGGGTGGGTATGTCCTGGGGAATTTATAATCAAAGCTCAGGTTTAGACTTGGACCGTACGCCACTCACAGGTCTTGAATCACAACGGAAGAGTGAATGTAACATGTGTCCCGGACCACAAGCCTGGTCCTGAGAAACTCCTGTTCAAGCCAGGCCTGTAGAGACCGGGGGCAGGGCTTGAACCCTCCTCAGAGGTGAAGGGATTCCCTAGAGGGACTTCCCAGGAGCAAAAAGCCGGCTCACTGCCCTCTGTCTCAGTCCTTCCTCCCGTTCCCATGGTTTCCTACCAGCACTGCCTCTGGGGCTGGGACTGCACTCGGCCCCCTCCTGGCAGAACCCAGAGTTCTCTGGGCTCCTGATTTCCGTGATGCAGCCTTGTGCAGAGCCCTGGACCCGCTTCTGGAAGAGATGCCAAGGACAAGCAATAGGTCTCATTGGAAAACAACGCCAAATGAGGACTGTGAAGTCACAACGCAATACAAACTGGGTGCATGCAAACCACGGGGCTACAAAGTAAACCAGTGAAGGGGCGCAGTCGGGGACGGCTTCTCAGAAGAGACAGGGTGGGAGAGAAGAGCCCTGGCTGGGGCAGATGAGACGGACTTTGGCTATTGGCTCTGCCTCCTCTTGGCTGTGTCCTTGGCAAGCCCCTGCCCCTTCCCAAGCCTCAGCCTTCCCATCCGAGGTCTCAGAGGCTAAGATGCTTTGTCCTGCTGGGGGAACAGAAGAGAGGAGAGTTCCAGAGGGAAAGCTCAGCTCTGAGGCTGGGGGTAGCTAAGGAAGGGGATGGGGACCCAGAAGCAGCTGAAGGCAGTGACAGGCTGGGGCAGGAGGTGGAGAGCTTGGACTGGAGCCCCTGGTTCTCATCCCCCTGAGATGCCACGTCGTCAGCACCCACTGAGTCCCTAGCTCCCTGCAAACCGGCCTGGCCCCAGAATGCTCCAGAAACTGCTTTCCTCGTGCTTGCCAGAGACCCAGGCCCAAAGCCCTCTCTTGGTCCTCCTCCTCAGTCTCTCAGGAGCCGTTGACACCGGGGCTCACTGTGCCCGCTGGCCATGGTCCAGGCTTCCTGCTCCACACAGTCCCCTTGTGGGTACCAGGTTATTCTTCCTGAAGGACAAATAGAAAACCTCATCCCATCACTCGAAAACCTACTTAGACCAGTGGGTCCTTTTTCCCACTGGTCTAAGTACAAACTCATCACCCAGGCATGCAAAGCTCTCCACCATACCTCACCCTGCCCTCCCAGCTTTACCCCTCCCCGCTCCTGCCCACAAGCCGCCCGCACCATCCTTTCCTACCTCCCTGACTTTGCAGTTGTTCGCTCCTGGACTCTCCTTTCTCTGCTGGTCAAACTACCTCCTTCCATCCCTGTCCATGCCCCTGCTTTCTGGAAAATCTGTCTTGAACATTCCCAAATGTGAACTGTAACAGCTAAGCGGCTGACACAAAAGCTCCCTAAAATACACGGGTTCGAGTAAGCCCTCCCTGATTCCTGCCTGTTTTCTCACCCTTGTTCTCCAGTTTTTCTTTTGATTATCTGAGCTATTTGATAACCTCCCAATACATTCCTTCTCTGCTTAAGCTATTCAGGATTGGTTTCTGTTGCTTGCAATCAATGACCATGACTGATACCCCTCTCTCCCTCCTGGACTGCTGTCGGTTGAGATGCTGTGTACACAGGTGCTTTGCCAAGAGGAGAGCCCAGCAGAACTTCGACTGATCACCCCACTCTGTATTCCCCATCCGTGGCCTCCCATCATCCAGCCGCCTCCGACAGAAGAGAACCAGAAAAACAACTCGCAATCACATTAGCCAAAGGGAATGAAGGGCCAGAAGAGCTAGCAATGAATCCCAAAAATAGAACACTCATGTTACACTTGATAATTACCTCCCTGAATATGACTTTTGCAATTATATAATCTTAAACTTTTTTTTTTTGCATTGTAAACAACGAATAATCTCCAAAACCACCTACTGATGATTCCTGACTCCATTAAGGTAAGTTGAAGTGCTTTGTTTAGATCTTCTGTGACTGAGCCACTGAGAGAAAGAGAGAGAGAGAGAGAGAGAGGCCATTTCTTCCTTGCACTTAAGTCCACTTAAGCTAGAAGAAATTGCTCCCTTTTCTAAACTCCTCTGGCACAATTTTTTTTTCAATTATCATTTATATACAGTAAAGTGCACAAACCTTAAGTGTACCTTCGGTTGAATTTTTACATATTTTGCTTATGCCCAGGGTTCCACTACCCAGATGAAAACACAGAACATTTCCAGAAAGTTCCCTCATACTTCCTCCCAGACAGTACCCTAATAGGAACCCCTCTGCTGACCTCCATCACCACAGATTGTTTTGCCAGTTCTAGAACTTCATAAAAATGGAATCATGTAATATATACTCTTTTACTTCTAGCTTCTTTCATTCAATAAGCTTTTAAGTCTTCTGGCTTTTTTTTTTTTTTTTTAATAAAATGTCTCACTTGGCACATGAAATCCTCCTTAATTATAGACATGTTTTCTCTCCTCTACTAGACTTGGGAGTGGGATCCATACCCAATGGCACCTCCCTCAGGACCCTCCACAAATTAGATGATAATAGTTCCCAAATGAATTCACCGGTGAAGATCAGAACCGTGCACCCCATTTCTCTGTCCCCCTTACATCTCTGTCATGATACTATGCACATACATTGGGTATTTACCATATGCCAGGCTCTGGGCTGAGTCCTCTGTACACATTAACTTCATATAAGTGCCCACCACAACCCTAGATGCAGGTGTGACTCTGTCCCCATTTTCTACATTAGGAAACTGAGGCTCAGATGTTATGTTACTTCCCCCATGGTCAGCTTACTATGAAGTGACAGAGCCAAGACCCAGACCCTGGTGTCTCTGACCCAGTAGCCAGACGGCTAACCAAGAACACGCATGGCCTTGTGGTTAGGAGAAAAGCTAACAAGAGTAGTCCCCTCCCATCAGCCCAGCAATGCATGGATTATGATGCCCGTCTTCACAGGGAGGAAGGCTGAGGGTCAGAAACGTTGAATGACCTGTTCATATACCTAACAAGTGGCCAAGGCTGGAGATGAGAATCCCTCTCAAGGTGAGGCCTGTGTTCTTTGATCCATGAGCCACCTTTCTGTGGGACAAGCTGACTGAGCGAAAGGGCTTTAGGGGCAAATCTCTGTGCAGGCTGAGTGTTCGCTTTCTTGACCCAGGGAAATGTCAGGATCAATAGTCTCCTTCAAAGCACAGCATTGGGCACAAGGCAGACGTGACTACACAAGGCTGAGTAGCGGGGCTGTGTCTGTGGTAACATTTAAGATGTCATCCTCAAATATTTTGAAAAAGCAGATCCAAATGATAAGGACATGTGCTTTCATTCAAGCAGTAGGTACGGAGTTCGTGATAGGAGCCCAACAGAGTGCCCGGTACCAGTGAGCGCAGCAGGCCTGGTTCTCCGTCTCTTAGAGCCTCTGGTCCTGCAGGGAAAACAGACATGAGTAATGAAGGACAAGTTCAGGACCATGGGAATCTACAACAGGGGTTCCTGACTGAGCCGGAGAGGTCTGGGAAAGCTTCGGAGAGGAAATGGCACTTAATTTTGGCCTGAATGATGAACTGGAGCTAGAAGGTTAAGGGGAGTAAAGTGTGTATGTTGGAGGAGGGAGTTCAGGCAGAGGGAGCCACATGTGAGAAGAGCCCGAAGCAGGAAGAGAAAACACGATGCTCCATGAGGACAAAGCCATTCGCCTTGTTCACACCCAAGTACCTAGGACCACATCTGGCACAGATATTGGTTGCCTGAATGAATGAATGAATGAATGAATACTTAAAAGGAAGTATAAATACCTGGTAGCATGAATGAATGAATGAACGAATGAATGCTTAAATGGAAGTATAAATACCTGGTAGAATGAATGAATGAATGAATGAATGCTTAAGTGAAATTCAATCTGGTTGAAGTAGCATGGAGAAAAGAGCAGCATGAGATGAAGCCTGAAATGTGGGCATTAGCCAGATCATACAGGGTCTTGAAGGTCATGGTTAAAGGTCTTGGATTTCATATAAGGGAAATGGGAGGGTATTTGAAGAATTTTGATACGTAACATGATCTCATTTGCATTTCTAAAAAGTCACTTGGCTACTGAGGAGAGAATGGCCCCCAGAAGGGGCAGCTCTAGATAATGGCAGTGCTGGGGATGGAGAGCAGTGGAAGGTCTCGGGAGATATTGAGGGGGTGGGAGGATCAGGACTTGAGTCAAGGATGACTCACACAGGCTTCCGGACGCAGGCACGGGCTGCGTGATGCAGCCGTGCACCATGATAGGGACCCCGGAGGGGGAGCAGGTGGGGAAGATGAGGCGTTCTTAAACATGTTGAGATTAAGATGCCTAAGAAACACCCAAGTGAAAAAGTCAAGTTGGCTGTTGGATGTGTGGGCTGATGCTCCAAGAGAGGTCTCGGGAGAGAGCTGAGGAGTGTTGACATCTAGATGGTAATTGAAACCTCGGGAAGAATGAGCTCATCCAGGGAAAGGATAAAGCAGAGGAGGCTAGGGCCCAGAACTCAACCTTTAATGGCTACAGAGAGGAGCCAGAGAAGCTGGCAGATGAAACCAAAAAGAGGAGTGAGGCAGGTGGCAAACTGGAGAGCACGGGTCACACAGGTAGGAAGGAGAGTGTCTGGAGAAAGCAGCAGTCCTCCGAATTACGTAAAAATGAGGACGGAAATGTGTCCAGTTGATTTAGCAAGACGGAGGTGATGGATAACATCAGGTATAAAAATATAACTGATGATTACTGTTATCTAGTCCAAAGGAAGGAGACTATGTTCTAGGGACAGCACTTGGGAATTCTCTATAAGGCTGTGGATGCCAGGGAGCTCACAGGTTATTGCAACCCTTTCCCCTTGGGGTCAGGGTTTCTTGTCTTTGGCAGAGAGAAATGCTGCCTGTGAAGAGCGTTGGACACAGAGGGGAAGAATCTTGGAAAACAAGGTCTTAAAGCATCAGCAAGGACATGTGATTTAGCAAAGAAACCACCCAAAGTTCCATGATTCATTCATTCAGCATGTTTATTGAGCCTCTACTATTTACCTGACACATAAATCTCAATCCATTGACTATTTCTTGAGCCCCTACTGTATGCGTTGCATTAGTTAATCTCCTAAGTCTTTTGTTCTTTAATCAAAAATGTAAACTCTTGGGACTCCTGGCTGGCTCAGTCAGTAGAGCATGTGACTATTGATTTCGGGCCAAGAGTTTGAGCCCCATGCTGGGCGTAGAGTTTACTTAAAAAAAAAAAATGTAAACTCTCAGAGCAGAATTTTTTCTTTACCCTTTTATCTCCCAGCAAACTGGGAAAACCCAGCCATCCTTGTCAATTCGCTATTCTCCCAATTTCCCATGAGTCTATTGCCTCCACTTAGAACGTCTTCCAACCGCATAAATCCTCCTCACTTTCTTTTTTTTTAAAATATTTTATTTATTTATTTGAGAGAGAGAGAGAGCGTGTGTGAGTGAGGTGGGGGTGAAGGGTGAGGGGCAGAGGAAGGGGCAGAGGCAGAGAATCTCAAGCAGACTCTGTGCTAAGCACTGATGCCGGGCTCGATCATACCACCCTGAGATCATGACCTGAGCTGAAACCAAGAGTGGGACACTTAACCGACTGAGCCACCCAGGCGCCCCAATACTCCTCACTTTCAAGGCCCACTTCAGATGTCACTTCCTCTGTGAACTTTCCCCAAATGCCTCAAACAAATTTAAAACATCCTTGTCAGGGCTCCTAAGGGTCAGAATAGCACTTGTCTTCCTATGTAGTGTTGATTTCTTTCTTTCTTTTTCTTTTTCTTTCTTTTTTTTTTTTTTTGGTGGGCAGCAAAGCAAGGTTTATTGAGTGATAGTAAAGCAAAGTTTGTTGAGTGATAATACAAAGCTCCGGAGGAGGATGGGGACCCAAGAGGGTTGCCCTGTAGTGTTGATTTCTATGCAGGGCTTCTAGCTCCCTGTTCCAGGTCTGCCTCTTCTTACAGTCCCTGATGCCAACTGGAGGACTTAGTAAATTTGTCAAAAATCAGCTACTCCTTCTCTTGGTCAAAATAGGGCTGTGTGTTCCACGCTGAAAGGCTCAGGCTGGGGCACCCGAGTGGTTCAGTCGGTTAAGCGTCCAACTCTTGGTTTCGGCTGCGGTGGTGATCTCCGGGTCCTGAGATAGAGCCCCACGTCAGGCTCCGTGTGAGGGTGGAACCTGCTTGGGATTCTCTCTCCTTCTCCCTCTGCCCCTCCCTGCTCCTGCTCTCCCTCTAAAATAAATAAAAATTTAAAAAAAAGAAGAAGAAGAAGAAGAAGAAGAAAGAAAGAAGAAGAAGAAAGAAGAAGAAGAAGAAAGAAGAAGAAGAAAGAAGAAGAAGAAGAAGAAGAAGAAAGAAGAAGAAGAAGAAGAAGAAGAAGAAGAAGAAGAAGAAGAAGAAAGAAGAAGAAAGAAGAAGAAGAAGAATAAGAAGAAAGAAGAAGAAGAAGAAGAAGAAGAAGAAAGAAGAAGAAGAAGAAGAAGAAGAAGAAGAAGAAGAAGAAGAAAGAAGAAGAAGAAGAAGAAGAAGAAGAAGAAGAAGAAGAAGAAGAAGAAGAAGAAAGAAGAAGAAGAAGAAGAAAGAAGAAGAAGAAGAAGAAGAAGAAGAAAGAAGAAGAAGAAGAAGAAGAAGAAGAAGAAGAAGAAGAAGAAAGAAGAAGAAGAAGAAAGAAGAAGAAGAAGAAGAAGAAGAAGAA
>NW_022589705.1:79677936-79766520 GCF_004348235.1 Phoca vitulina
AAGAAGAAGAAGAAGAAGAAAGAAGAAGAAGAAGAAAAGAGGGACGCCTGAGTGGTTCAGTTGATTAAGGGTCTTCAGCTCAGGTCATGATCCCATAATCCTGGGATCGAGTCCCACATCGGGCTCCCTCCTCGGCGGGAAGTCTGCTTCTCCCTCTGCCTGCCACTCCTCCTGCTTATGCTCTCGCGCTCTCTGACAAATAAATAAAATATTAAAAGGAAGGAAGGAAGAGAATAAAAGAGAGAGAGAAAGAAGGAAAGAAGGAAAGAGAGCGAGCCTGAGACAACTCAAAAACGTTCCTGTAGTGCCACCTGCTGGCTACCTTAGGTATGACAGCTCCTGATTCCAGGCTTTCTCTCCTTGTTCTTCGAGTTCTCTCATTCAATATTTAATCTTTCATTCATTCTTTCTTTTGTTCATTCTATGCCAGGCTCTGAGTATACTGGCGAGCAAGACGAAGTCAGTTCCTGAGCTCAGGGAGTTTAGAATCTAGTGCAGAAGACAGTCTCATAACTGGAGTGTGCTAGGAGCTGTGATCCTGAATGTTTTGAGGTGGCGGGAAAGGGCCTCTTTAGCTTGTCCCTGAGGCTGCCAACCCCCGAGGCCAAGACTGGGGCATGAGCTGAGCAGGACGTTGCCCTCTTGTGGCTACTTGGGCTCTCACTTGGAAGCACATCTGTGCCAGGCAGGTCCTCCACATCCCACCCTCCACACACTCCCGGTCACTTTTTTTTTTTTAAAGCTTATTGATCACAACAAAGAAAAACAGTACAGCACACCACAGAAGAAACCAGTGTCTCTCTCGGTGCCTCTGAATGGCTGAGTCCTGGAATCCATGTCTTATATTCTTGAAGCCCTAAGGTTGAAACCAGGATGTTAGAGCTGGGAGAGACCTTCATTCTTTCATTCATTCATCTGTACTTACTGAGCACTAGTAGGTGCCAGGCATTGTTTTAAGTGCTGAGGACATAATAGGGAACACGAAAGGCCATGGTATACACTCTCAGGACGTTTATATTCTCCTTAGGGAGATAGGAAACAGAGCAAGTACACAACTTTTAAATACTCAATTTTAATAGGTAGTACTTTATGTGATTCCAAATACAAAAAGATACACAGTGAAAAGCCTCCCACTCCTCTAGTCCCCTCCGCAGAGGCAAAAGCAATGTTATCGGTTTCTTCTGCACCCACCCAGAGATAACCTATGTATATACAAGCAAATACATCCTCCCCCTGCCTTATCACACAAATGGTGGTATTCGACACACTGTACTGCACTTTGGGTTTTTTTCACTTAACAATTTATCTTAAGACCTCATTCTACATCAATACATAGATTTCTATCTTTTTTCAGTGGTATGGGATCCCACTGTGTGAGTATTGCCTGACTGAAAATAATGTTGCGTTGTGAGAAATGTTAAGATGCAAACAGAAAATAAGTAGTGAGCTGAATTTTAAAGTAACAAGGGAGATCTGGCTTTAGATAAGATGGTCAGGAAAGGAAGTTCGCACTTAGGAAATGACACTGAGGCTGAGTCCTTAAATATAAGAGGGAATCCACCAGGGGAACACGAGGGAGGAGGAAGAACGTGCACGCAAAACAGGATTGTCCAGGCAGGAGTGAGCTCGGTTATTGGGGCGGCTGGAAACCACGGTGGCTGCAACAAGCTGAGGTAGAGGAAGCACAGAACCAGAGGGGCCACGGCCTCGTAAGCCCGAGTAAGGAGCATGGGGTGGGGGGATTCCAGGTGCAACGGGAAAGCCAGTGGAGGGCTCAAGAGAGAAATGGGCATTTATATTTGCAATAACACTTCACTTAGGCAGTGATGTGAAAAGTATGGATTAGAGGGCAAGAGCGAACAGGGAAGATCAGTAAGGAGGCTGAGGCGGTAGCCTGGGCAGGGGAGAGCGACAGCCTTGGGGCGGGGGGGGGGGGGGGGGGCATGAGAAACAGCGACAGCGCTGGGCTTATCTTGGCGTAGAGTTCACAGGATTGGAGGTGGGTGGGTGAACCTCCTAAGTCACTGGGCCCAGCTCCCTCTCTTTTCCAAGCTGACCAAGCCTAATGCCTGGCTTGCCACAGGTCACCGCGCTCCTTAGTGACAGGTCCAGGCCGAGATTCCAAGGTTTCTGGCTCCCTGGTCAGTGCTCCTATCACTCTAGGAAAGCAGGAGTTGGAATTTAAAGATAGAAATTGTATCTTAAAAATTCTGTTAACCTGAAATTACTGATACAATTTTTAAAACTGCTTGACAACTTTTTATCAGCTTGCCTTTCCTCCTTTCTTTTTCTTTCTTCTTTCTTCTTTCTTTCCTTCCTTCCTTCCCTCTTTCTCTCTTTCTTCTTTCTTTTTTCTTTCTTCTTTCTTTCTCTCTTTTTCTCTTTCTTCTTTCTTTCTTTCCTTCCTTCCTTCCCTCTTTCTTTCTTCTTTCTTTTCTTTCTTTCTTTCTTTTAGCTTTCTTGACTCCCCACCTCAGAATGGCAAGAGACAGACTGGGGTGGGTGTAATTTCAGGCCCACGGCTGCCTACTGTAAGGCTGGAGCAAGGGAGACAGGCAGTGTGGGAGACGGGCATAGCGAATGTAAACAGGGTAGTCGGGAGAGACCTCATGAATAAGACAACCCTGCTGAGGAACCTGAAGGAGGTGAAGGAGTGAGTGGGCCTTGCAGATGTATGAAGAAAAGTGTTGTTCTAGGTGGAAGACACAGCTGGGCGAAGCCCCTCTGACAGGAACCTGACATGTTTGAAGGGTCTCGGGGAGGCCAGGGTGAGTGGAACAGATGAGAAGAGTGCAGATGTAAGCCCGGAGAACAGTGAGATGAATGTGGGAATGGAGGTCAGATGGCATAGGCTTTGTGAGCCCCAGAAGGCTCTGGCCTTTACTCTGAGTGACATGGGAGCTCTGAGAGGGTGTAAGCTGAGAAGTGGGGTGATCTGTGCTGCTGTGGGAGGACAGAGTGTGGGAAGCAAAAGTGGAAGTGAGACCCGCTTCAAGATTGTGGCAATCAAGGTGAGAGAGGATAGTGACTTGGCCCATAGATGTGGCAAGAAGTGTTCAACCAATAAGACTTGCTGACAAATATGATACAGGATGTGAGAAAGGGCATCAAACATTACTCCCAGGATTTGGACTTAGAAATGGAAGGGATGAATTTTTTACTAAAGGAGATGGGGTAGATGAGGAAGGAAGGGGTTTGGGTTTGGAAGTGCTGGGTTTGAACTGCTGGTGAGACATCCAGTGGACAGGCCGAGCTGGCAGTCGAATATACCAGAGTTCAGGAGACATATTTGAACTGATTCTAGTTGGGAATTGTGGGCACATGAATGGTGTTCAGGGCCACAGGACTGGATGAAATCTAGTGAGTGTAGAGGGTCAAGAACGGAGCCCTGGGTTACTCTGGTATGGAGAGGACACAAAGCAGAAGAGGAACCAGTCAAGGAGACTAAGTTGGAACACCCAGTGAAACGAGGAAAATCAGAGGAGGTACTCTGTGCTAGAATCCAAGTGAAGAAAGGGTATCAAGGAGGAAACAATGCCACATGCTGTTTATAGGTCATGAGGACTGAAAATTAACAACATGATGTCACTTATGACCTTGACAAGACCAGTTCAATGGGATGAAGAGGATGAAAGCCTGATTGGAGTGGATTAGAGAGAATGAATGGAGAAATGGAGCCAGTGAGTAACAGCTTCCTCTTTGGGGTTTTGCTGCAAAGAATAGAGAAATGGGCGGTCACTGGCCGAAGAAACAGGAGAAACAACAGCATGTTTGTATGCTGACAGGAATGATCCGATAGAAAGAAGTAAAATTGGGATATGGAAGAGGGGAGATTTGATGGAGCCATGTTGTTGAGTTGGTGAGAGATGAAGGTCTGGTGCACAGCTGGAGGGATTTTCTAGACAGAAACATGCATAGTCCAAGGGCATGGTTCTCAAAACTAGAAGGTTCATCAGAATCATCTGGAGCACAGATTAAAGCACAGCTTGCTGGGCCCCACCCCCTGAACTTGTGATTTAGTAGGTCTGAGGTGGGGCCCAATAATTTGCCTTTCTGACAAGCTCCCCAGGGTGCTGATGCTGCTGGCCCGGAGACCAGGCTTCAAGAAACACTGATCTACAATGTTGCGTGAGTAAATGTAGTGGAGGGAGTCTGTGATGTTTCATTCTGATTGCTTCAGCTTCCTCAGTCAAGTAGGAAGTAAAGTCTTAACTGAGAGTAAATGTAGGATCTGAGGTGCTAGAGGTTTCAGGAAAGGGAGAAGGTATGAAATGATTAATCTCGTGAGTAGGAAAGTGAATAGAGGGGGAAATGTTGGTGATTCCCCTCCTGAGACTGATGATCATGAATTTAAAATAGGACCCTCGTTGCATGTTTCTCTCCAACCACTCTGAATGGCACAGGAACAGGTAGTGAAAGAGTTGCACGTAACCTGGACTGTGGTTTGTCAGTTAAAATGGATGAAGTGAGAGAAAGGGGCAAGGAAGTTGATGGTGAGTACAAGGTGGGAGGCGGATTATGGTCAAGAAATGGAATGGGAGGCATGGTGAGATAGAATGAAAAGTGGATCCACTTTTGTCAAAAGTGGGTGATTTCTTCTCAAAGTCTTACCCAACTTGTTTTTCCCTCTCACTTCTCTGGACTTCTGCTGGCATGTTCTTCCAGCCTCAGACGCTTATCTTGTGTTATTTTCTCTGAAGCACTCATCATCACCTGACAAATTTGTCTCTCCACCAGAATTAAAGTCCCACTGAAAGCAGGAGCTTTTCATTTTCTGTGTCCCCCCAGGTGCCTAGAACTCTGCCTGGCATATAGCAGCAGCCTTCCCCACACTACCCTCCCTATCCAGTCCTGGCTGGCTTACTCTTCACCCACCTGACCAATCATGCCCTATACTTCCGTTGATTTGGAATGCCATTCATGTAAAAATGGAGTGTCTAACTTCAAGCTGAAAGGCTTTGGGGAAGAAGAAATCTGGAAAAGTTTGGATTCCAGAGGAACAAGTTTAGGACAGGCTTCTGCCAAGTTGCTTTTGATGACAGAGGTGTAGGCCCTTGGGCTGCTGTTCACCTCAGGATGCTAAAAGGACATTCATATTAGATTGTCATAGAAGACCTGTGTCCTTCTTTAGCAAACCAAAATAGGAAATTCACGGAATTGTGATTGCAGGGGGGTGGGAGGGGTAAAGGAGGACACTGCAGATGGTTTGGTATTATTCCATTTTTGTAAAATAATTTAAAATTATGGGATTATATATATTTAGGAATACACACATGCTACATATAGTTTTTATATGTCATAAAGCAAAAAAATTTTTTTAAAGTTTAGAAGAGTAAATAGCAAACCGCTATACCAAGATATACACCTTTTTATGCTATATATGTAACTATCTGGTTTATTTCGTTTCTTTCATCAGAAAAGCACTACTAGTTAAAATGAATTTAAATCCCTGCAAAAATCATACATCAACTAGCTTCCTCTTTCCAAAGAGGAAATTTGCAGAGCGATTCGCTGACTCGCCAAACATCCCAGAGCTCACTAATGCTGGAGCAGTGGCGTGCCTCCGAGTGAGAGCGGCCGCTGTGAAGCAAGATGAAGAGGCAAGGGGCTTGTGTGGTTTCCACCGAGTAAGAAAAAGGAAAGAAAGAAAATCCAATACAGAAAGGGCAATCTTCTGGGTAGATGCCCCTCTTCTCTTCTTGAAGCACCCCCTATCTCCCACAACTCCAAACAGTATTACAGTGTAATCCTTAAACTGAATTCTGAGAGGACAAGAATCTTACTCATTTCCCTTTCCCGGGTGCCCAACAATAGCAGCCCACAGGGGCTCACAAAATCCAGGCTGAAGAAATGGAAAACACAGAGGAGTACACGCAGGCGAAACCCTGGACAAAGCAGCAAAATTCATACTTTCTTCAAGGAGCTTCCCCTTAAAGGGCAATTCTTTTGGGCGGTGGAGGGCAATTCTTAACTTTTTTCTTTTTTGAGCAGGGGAACAGCGCTCATGGCCAGCAGGTGGGTCCAGAGTAATAGCTTTCCAACCTTCTGCCAGCCAGTCACACGTTTGAGGATTATTTTAAAAGGTAAAAGCAAACAATAAACCATGCGTGACACTGAAGTCACCTTTGCGCTGTTAGCAGGGTGCGCTAAATCCCATTTCCCCGTCCCTCGGGCTACCTCGCTCACCGGTGAAGGTAAGGGGTTTAGCTCAGGGGGACCAACCCCATCTTAAACCGTTTCTGGCGGTAAAATAGCCCTTCGGTCAGGGCAGGGGAAGAGCGTACAAAAACGAGGGTATGCAGAGCGGGCCCTCGGGCCGCAGCGGGCTAGAGCTAGTGGGGTCGCGGGAACACGGAGAATCAGGTTAGCAGGACCTAGGTTGGCCCTCCTGCAGGCCACCAGGCCGGGGCCGACGACGCAGCGGCGGGCGCTGCGCGCGCGCCGTCCAGTGTCCTAACCCAGCGGCCGGGTGGGGGGCAGCGGGGAGGTCGGGTCCTAAGCTCACCCCGCAGGCCGGGCTGCAGAGCCAGTCCCGGGCACCTGGAAGCAGAGTCATGCAGATTTGTGAGACCTTCTCCAATCCACTTAATCTCGCTGTGGATACCTTACCCCACAACCACATCAGGTTTCCCCACATGCAAGCCCAGCAGATATAATAAATATTAAGAATTCTAAAGACTTCTTAAAGGTAAGGAGCGTCACCAGCTGCCCAGAAACCACTAACGATAAGTGACACAGTCGTACGGGGCATTACTTCCAGGGGCGGGGGAGGGGGGATCAGTTGTAAACAATCAAATTGTAAAAAAAAAAAAAAAAAAAATGAATCCTACAAGACACTATTACTCTTTATCAGAAGGGTCCTACATTTATCACACAAACCACATTTCAAATACATATCTTCGACTTAAGATGGGGTTGGGTCCTGACAAAAGCTGGCTCAGGCTGTAGAACATGCAAGTCTTGATCTTGGGATTGTTGAGTTCAAGCCCCACCTTGGACATACAGATTACTTAAAAAAAAAAAAAAACTTTAAAAATATATATACACATAACCTACCAAACATCATAGTTTTGCCTAGCCTATCTTAAATGTGCTCAGAATTAGCCTACAGTTGCGTAAAATCATCTAACATAAAGCCTATTATATAATAAAGTGATGGATAACTCGTAATTTATTGAATACCTTACTGAAAGTGAGAAACAAAATGGTTGTGTGGGCACTAAATGGTTGTAAGTGTTATCTGTTTACCCTCCTGATCATGTGATGGGACTGACGGCAGCAGCCCTGCCCAGCAACATGAGAAAATATCTTCGGGCATATTGCTAGCCTGGAAAAAGATCAAAATTCCAAGTTCGGTTTCTACCAAATGCCTATCACTTGCGCACCAGCATAAAGTTGAAAAATTTTAATTCGAACCATCATAAATCAGGAACTGTCTGTAAATCATTTTTCAAATAAAAGTCAAAATAACTGGCAATATCCAAGTTCATATTAACTCTAATGAAAAACTGAAAACTTTAGTATATGACCATTTATTTTCTTGCAGGTAGAAATACCTCTGAACCTCTCAAATAGTTTAGGTGGGGTGGAAACCAGATCTTCCAACATTTTGGGTCTCTATTAGATTAAAGAAATTATGGAAGGGCACAAGCCAACCCACATTCACTGGGCCTTTCCATAACTCCAGAAGATTCATATATATACAGTGCTTTGAGACGAGTAGAAGAAATGAAGTGATTAGGTGTTTGTTAGGCTACATCATTTTCCACCTACATCAGTAAGATAAACTCTAATAATCTTGTACAATTTAAAGAATTGCTTTAAAAAAAAATCAAGGGATGGTTTCTAAATTTCCCCAATAAAAGGAACCTTTATTCCTTGGGAAAATGGAGCTGGGGCAGAGAAAATACAAGACCAGCTGGGGAACATCTATCTAGATACACTGTATCAGAAAGTAAGGAAGGGCTCCAAAAATTGAGGACATGTGAAAAAGACACCAGAGCCAACTTAAAGGAGCTCCCAATTGCCAAAGCTGGGACAATTTGAGCAACAAAAAATAAATGACAGCATTGACCCACGGAATTAAATATACCTGAGTCAACACTGATACAAATTTTTTAAAAATGGGGAGAAAGCACAGCTCCTCCTTACAGTAGGATTCTAATTAGCATAAATGTAGAGTAGATCTAGCAAATAAACATTTGGCAAACGCCACAGTAATGTTTGTTGTAGGCAGTAACAATCCAGATGTCAAAATTAGCGAACCAGAGATTGATAGTTTTAAAGTATACCCCTCCACGAGTTACTTATTAATTACAAAGGGAAAATCAATTAACTATACAATGGAGAAACCTGGCAGACACCACCTTAACACCACGTGATCAAAGTCAGCATCACCAGTAGTTAAGACATATGAACATTATGTATCCTGATATAATGCAGTGAGAAGGGCCCGGGACTCTTGAGGTATTTTTACCAAAAAATAACTTCAATCTAATATTGAGAAAATATGAGGGGCGCCTGGGTGGCTCAGTCGTTAAGCGTCTGCCTTCGGCTCAGGTCATGATCCCAGGATCCTGGAATCGAGCCCCGCATCGGGCTCCCTGCTCGGCGGGAAGCCTGCTTCTCCCTCTCCCACTCCCCCTGCTTGTGTTCCCTCTCTTGCTATCTCTCTGTCAAATAAATAAAATCTTTAAAAAAAAAAAATGAGACAAATCCAATTCAAGGAGCATTCTATAAAACACTTGGCCAGTACTCTCCAAAAGTGTTAATCATAAAAAGTGAAGACTGAAGAACTCACAGGCTGGAGGCCTAAAGACAACTAAATGCAAGATGGGATCCTGGATTGGATACAGAGCCAGAGAAAAAAGGGTATTCCTTGAACAACCGGCACAATCCATAGATTAGTTAATAGTACTATGGTTATGTAAAATGTTGACATTTGGGGAAAGCGAAGTGAACCGGTGTATGAGACAACTCTCTGTATTATTTTCACAAAAGTCTAAAATTATTCCAATACAAGTTTTTTAAAAAATGGAACATGCAAAAAAAAAAAAACAACAAAAAACAAAAGAAACATATTAGGGGGAAATAGCCAATCAAATGTGACTAAGATTAAACTGAATGAGGGGCGCCTGGGTGGCTCAGTCGTTAAGCGTCTGCCTTCGGCTCAGGTCATGATCTCAGGGTCCTGGGATCGAGCCCCGCATCGGGCTCCCTGCTCAGCGGGAAGCCTGCTTCTCCCTCTCCCACTCCCCCTGCTCGTGTTCCCTCTCTCGCTTTGTCTCTCTGTCATATAAATAAATTAAAAAAAAAAAAAAATTGAATGAATTTAAGATTTACACATTTTACTCATCTTAAAGGTTTAGAATGCTTTGAATTGACACTGGTATGTTGAGATTGTTCAGTTTTCCCTCAGCAAAGGAAAAAAGTACACAAACATGGCTATCCAAAGTCTTACATTCACAAATGATAGAACAAAAGTACAGAGGGCAAATAATCAAAAGTCAACAATTTCCGCTGGCAAAGCTGTCATTGGCAAATAAGAGAACTAGTTTTAGCTGCATTGGGAGATCTTCACCAAACCAACTTCTGGACCAAACTCTTAGGGAGAACATAATCTAATTTTTTATACTACAAAAATGCTTCTGTGTATTTTTAATACAGAAATCCTGGGGCACCTGGGTGGCTAACTCAGTTTAAGCATCTGCCTTCGGCTCACGTCATGATCCCAGGGTCCTGGGATCAAGCCCCACATCGGGCTCCCTGCTCAGCAAGGAGCCTGCCTCTCCCTTTCCCTTTGTCTGCCACATCCCCTGCTTAAGTGTTCTCTCCCTTTCTCTGTCAAATAAAATCTTTAAAAAATAGTAATAATAATACAGAAATCCAACATCCTGACCCCCTCAACACTCAGGGAGAGCTAGGTGAACAGCCTTGTTAGGGACTCCAAATTCCTTTCAATTTGCCCCCAAAGCCATACCAGTATTTTCTGTGATGTGAAAAGAAAAACTGGGAAGCACTGGCTTAAACTAAACTAACATTTCAAATAGCAAAAAAAAATGCACCTTGAATCATCTTATATCCAACTTGAATACAAGGTGGAAAAATCTAGGAAAAATTGCTTTCGAATTTGCTTTTCTCAGGATGTTTTCCCTTTTGAAGGTGAAATACTGGACAATCAAGCTCATGGGAGCCTGGGAAGTCTACAGGCTCTGTAAGTCACAGAAGTTTGACTAATACTGAAAACAGTGAATGTTACATTTCTAATTCAGAAGTTGAGCATCTTCAAACTGATTAAAGTGCAAAGGACTCCCAATTTGGGGAGAAAAGTATTTCAAAATGAGCTTGGCAAATAGGAATATCTAGGTATATTACACTGTGCCTCAGGTAGAGAAAAGTTCTCAACTTGAAGTGACAGCTACAATGTTAACCACAAATCAGCAGTATTTGATTCAGTAGCCTGGGCTATGTAGAATAGCCGAATGAGTAAGTCATTTGAGGACAAAACATCATTAAAACCCATTTTCAAAACCCTTATAGAAGTTTTCACATATTTAACTAACTCTACAAAATTGGGACATCTTAACTAAAAATCTTTTTATTTATCTTTTTTTTTTTTTTTTTAAAGTAATCTCTACACCCAACAGGGGGCTCGGACTTACAACCTTGAGATCAAGAGTCCTATCCTTGGGGCACCTGGGTGGCTCAGTCAGTTGGCACTTGCCTTGTGATTTCGGTTCAGGTCATGATCTCAGAGTTGTGAGACTGAGCCCCACGTCAGGCTCCACGCTGGGTGTGGAACCTGCTTAAGATTCTGTCTCCCTCTGTGCCTCCCGTCCCCCCCTTAAAAAAAAAAAGGAGTCCCATGCTCTACTAAGCCAGCCAGGCACCCCAAGGGCTAAAAATCTTTAAGGCAGAGAAGCCCCAAACCTTGAGAAATAAACAAGGGTAAAACAAATACCATTATGGTTATATGGTTCACAAAGACCCAAGCCCCACTCCAATTTATTTTTAGCCTGCACCCACATGGAATATTCTCTAGATAAGCGGTATTTCAAATTAAACACTTACATCCTTGATATTGGGCTCTACCTACTTTGCAAGTAAAATTATGCACTATCTGGCCAGGTTTCTAAAGGGTTAGCACAGTGGCTGGCACCTAATAAGCCCTCATAATCAAGTATTTGCTGAATAAGGGGCGCCTGGGTGGCTCAGTCGTTAAGTGTCTGCCTTTGGCTCAGGTCATGATCCCAGGGTCCTGGGATCAAGCCCCACATCGGGCTCCCTGCTCCGCGGGAAGCCTGCTTCTCCTTCTCCCACTCCCCCTGTTCCCTCCCTCGCTGTGTCTCTGTCAAATAAATAAAATCTTTAAAAATATATATATATTTGCTGAATGATTTAATAGTGGCTCGACCTTCGCTGGGAAGCATTATGAATTCTGACCCACCTTTTTCTTTACAGAGGTCACGGTTGTCCAGCCCTGGATACAAAAGCAAGCCTGAACTATTTCATTTCAGCAAACTTTCTAAAACCAGTTGCCATCTCATCTCGTACAACTCCTTACACTCCGAATCTTTCATAAAACGTAGGAGACTCAAATCATACTAATAAATAGTACTAGAAGTGATGCTCAACAGGATCTCACGTTTATTGAGAAGTGATTAATGGTAAAAAGAAAGGCAATGCCCTTTCCTCATTGGCTGAACAATAAACTGAAGAAACATTCACTACACGTTTTACAATATTTTTCTCTTCCAAAATGCATTTCTGTAAACAAGTTTTTACCACTGTTCTTAGCTTTGAAATCAAATTAATCCTGACTTAATCAGTATAATGTACAAGAACAGAAAATTTCTTAGGACTCCTAGTACTTTACTTTGAGTAACAAAGGGTCAGAGAAAATGAACCACCCTTAAAGACACAACCTTGGGTAACACTGTTAAATTCTCCAAGACAAAAATTCTTCATAAAAATGTTCTTCCAGTTCGGAAGGGAAAAACCAAATTCCCACTTTCTGGGGTGGAGGCCCAAAATCTTCGAAACTCAAGTGTTCTCCAAGTGCAAATGTCAAAATGGGGAGAGGAAAGGGTTTAAAAATTAGAGAAAACTGTATGCACTTACGGACTTTAAAATCCGGAAAACATAGTAAAAAGACAAAAAAACAAAGCATTATGCTCTGAAATCACAACCAAAGCCAAAATAAAAGGGACATTTTTCACCTAAACTACCTAGAGGGATTTTTTGTTTAGTTTTCTCTTTTTCTTTTTTTTTTCATTTTCCAGTTAAGTCCTATGTCTTTTGTGAAATTCCAATACTTAAACTGCAAGTCTGCAATCGTCTCTGAAGTCAATGAAATTAAGAAAAAAGTCCTAATTCTCTTGAAGGTCATTTTTTTCCTCGTAGGATACGCAGATGCAACCGTTGCTGCAGTCTGTGCAGAACTGCCTTTTATTTGCCACGACCTTGACGTTCCTATAGAGGTTAAAAAAAAAAATTGAAATGGTTAGTTAAAACTTATCTGAACATGCTAAAGAATTAAAACTTTATAAATAACTCAAAAGAAATTTAGTTATTTGTGCTAAATAGAATATACCTCACAAATAAAAGCTTTTACTTCCTGTATTTTAAACCAAAGTAGTAAACACTCAATCATCCCAATTAATACAAAATTATTTTTCTTTGACATTAAAATTTCTTACATTACTTACAACAGATGTTTTCCAATTACAGTTGGCTTAAGCTAATACTTGTCAATCCCCCAAAATATGGGCCTAATGGAAGTAACTCAAACATGCCTCAAAAGCCTAAAGAAAGGAAGCAGCATATAAAGTATACTAAAAAAACTCTAACAGTACTAGAGTCATCCCGTACTAGTCCTAAGGCCTTAAGCATATTCATAGGCCTCAAATTTCCTTTTTTGTGAAGTAAGGAGACCTATTTCACAGGGCTGTATGAAAATTAATGGGCTGACATATAGAAAGCTCTTAATCTATAGCAAAAAAGAAAATTATCCTCTTCCCCTAGGGACAGTTTTTTTTTTTAATTTAAAGATTTTATTTATTTGACATAGAGAGACACAGCGAGAGAGGGAACACAAGCAGGGGGAGTGGGAGGAGAAGCAGGCTTCCCACAGAGCAGGGAGCCCAATGTGGGGCTAGATCCCAGGACCCTGGGATCATGACCTGAGCTGAAGGCAGACGCTTAACGACTGAGCCACCCAGGCGCCCCCCTAGGGACAGTTTAAAATCCACTTAGAGATGGATTTTGAAAACTGACTTCCATACTTAAGTTTTCCCTGAAATAAATCTAAATGCTCATTTCTTAGTAAAAATCATTCTTCATGTACCTTTCGTAAGTTTATCCTCAACAGCCTTAGTATCTTTTAAACTATGACCCAATCCATTTGTCTTTTTTTTTTTAAGAGAAGGAGGGAATGAGGGAGGGGGAGAGGGAGAGAATCTTTTTTATTTATTTTTTTAAATTTTATTTTAGGGGCGCCTGGGTGGCTCAGTTGGTTAAGTGACTGCCTTCGGCTCACGTCATGGTTCCAGGGTCCTGGGATCAAGCCCCGCATCGGGCTCCCTGCTTGGCAGGAAGCCTGCTTTTCCTTCTCCCACGCCCCCTGCTTGTGTTCCCTCTCTCACTGCCTCTCTCTCTCTCGTTGTTAAATAAAATCTTTAAAAAATAAATTTTATTATGTTAATCACCATACACTACATCATTAGTTTTTGATGTAGTGTTCCATGATTCATTGTTTGCGTATAACACCCACTGCTCCATTCAATACGTGCCCTCTTTAATACCCATCACCAGGCTAACCCATTCTCCCACCCCCCTCCCCTCCAGAACTCTCAGTTTGTTTTTCAGAGTCCATACTCTCTCATGGTTCGTCTCCCCCTCCGATTCCCCCCCCTTCATTTTTCAGAGGGAGAGAATCTTAAGCAGGCTCCATGCCCGTGCAGAACCCAACGCAGGACTCCATCTCATGACCTGACCAAAAATCAAAAGTCAAGCTGCTTAACCGACCCAGGCGTCCCTCAATCCACATGCCTTTTAAAAGCAAAAACAGTAAGTGGTTAGGAGCACACAGGCCTGAACTTATACTTGATTCATCAATCTGCTTGAGTAGAATCATCTGCTCCCATTTACCCAAAGTAAAATATGATTCCTACTAAAAAGAATAGCCACTACCACTTAATGGGTTTCCATGTTCCAGATACTGTAAATAATAATGATCTTCATAACCATGCTGCAGGGACTGTATTATTCCTAAGAAAACGAAAGCTCAAAAAAGTTCCTTGACCAGTATTACCTAGTAAGAACCAGAATTCAAACCTAGGGCCATATACTATATAGGCTCTTTCTTAACACCGTATTATTAACAAATACTTATGTAAAAGTCAACAAAGTGAAATTTTGTGATGAACTGACTATCCCCGAATAAATTAACTCATAGATATAAAAATAGTATTCAGAAAGAGCAGTTATCTTTTTCTTTTTTAAAAGATTTTATTTGAGAGAGAAAGTGCGTGGACACACTCGTGAGTGGGGGAAGGAGCAGAGGGGGAGGGAGAGGGACCAGCACACTCTGTTCTGAGTGCAGAGCCCCACAAAGGGCTCAATCCCACAGATCAATCCCACGACCCTGAGGACCCTGAGATCACGACCCAACCCAAGCCAAAACCAAGAGTTGGACACTCAATTGACTGAGCCACCCAGGTGACCCAAGCAGCTGTCTTTTTCTGATGTCCCATTTCACGTATCTGGAATTCAGGGATAAATTCACCAACTTACCAACATCTGGGGTATTATTTAAGTCGTTTTGAAATTTCAAATTTAATAAAATAACTCACCATACACTCCTATCTCTTGAAATCAAACTCAATTCAAGAACAAGAGATTCAATCCAACATAAAAAAGACCTCAAAAGTTTTGAATCCCCTCACTTTGCCTTTCCTATATACTCTTCCAAAGTTTTGATAATAAACATCCTGCTTATAAAAGGAAAATTGCAATTAAAACAAAATCTCTGCAGTTGATCAAAGTCAAACTTTAAACAGCACCTTGCTTCTCATCAATTTTAAACTCATCTACACCTGTTTTGTCTTTCGTAATTTGGATGAATACCATTTACCTAACCTCTCATCTATTATGGAACAAAATAATCTACACTTGGCTTCAGAAAATCTGGACTCTTCAGTGTTTCTTGACTCAATGTCAGTCCCATGCTTTTATTATTCTTTAAGCCAGGAACATCTGGCCTTCTGCCCCTCGGGGTATACCCCTTCCTTCTTTGAGACTTCCTTAACCACCACAGTTTCAATGTCTTTCTAAACCTGCATCCACAATTAAAAATTAAATTGCATTGTCCTGTTTTATGTAAATTAGTCCCAACTCAATCAAAAAGCTCCTAGAAAGCAAACACTAGGTCTTCAACTAACCTCACTCACAAGCTACTTACGAGTTTAGCAGTAGGTAACATGCTACAACTGACTTTTAAATAAAATTCTGTTTTTTTTTTTAAGTTTTATTTAAGTAGTCTCTACACCCAACATGGAGTTCCAACTCACAACCCCAATATCAAGAGTCGTTGAGTGCTCTTCTGACTGAGCCAGCCAGGCGCCCCATAGGTTTATTTTAAATTATGCAAATTACATACAAATAAATGGCATTAGCAGTCTTAATCTCCTGATCAACATCAAGAAAACAACACACTGATACAATTCAGGCAAGCTTGATTAATTGCTGTGCTATTTCCAAATCGTTTTGATGTATGCACAAAAATAATCTTATATAATTACAAATAATAAAGATAACATCCATCTTCTCAGAGATTATAAAGATATTTACGCATTCACATACTATCTTGAAAAGTAAAATAGATTTTGCACCAATGAAAATAACAATTCACCAGATTTTTTTTTTTTAAGTAGGAAAGGAAAAGAGCTTTACAATGGAGAACTTGGTGAACACTTTAAGTGATCAAAATAACATTCCCAATAATGACATAAACAGCCTCCTATTGTGAGGCACTGAGGACACAAAGTCGCTTAGGTAGTATTCCTGCTGGAGAAACACAATCAGAATGTACACAATGAGGAAACCTTAGACAAACTGAGGCGTATTCTACAAAAATAAACAGCATATACTCTTCAGAAAGGCAATGTCATAAACAAAGCAGCTGGGTGGGTGGCGTGTGGTATGCATATGTAACCACTGCAGATTAAAAAAGACCCTAAAGATGAAAACTAAAAGATCCTGGATTGGAACCTGGATCATTAAAAAATGGCTACCAAGGGGCGCCTGGGTGGCTCAGTCGTTAAGCGTCTGCCTTCAGCTCAGGTCACGATCCCAGGGTCCTGGGATCAAGCCCTGCATCAGGCTCCCTGCTCCAAGGGAAGCCTGCTTCTCCCTCTCCCACTCGACCTGCTTGTGTTCCCTCTCCCGCTGTGTCCGTCAAATAAATAAATGAAATCTTAAAAAAAAAAAATGGCTATCAAGGATATTAAGACCTACTGGTAAAATACAAATAAGATTTGTAGATAATAGTATTGTGTGTCAATGTTAAATATCCTGATGTTGATAACTGCACTGTGGCTGTAAGTGCATGTTCTTATTTTTAGGAATTAACAGCAAAATACTGAGAAGAAAAGGAGCTATCTGAAACTTACTTTCAAATGGTCAGAAAATTACACATCTCCAAGGAGAACAATAAAGTAAATGTGGCAAAATAGTACAGTGGCAAATCTGGGTGAAAAGTATATAGGCATTCTGTGTACTATTCTTGAAATTTCTCTAAGTATGAAATTATTTCAAAATAAAGTTAATAAAATGGGGAGAAAATTACAGTTTTCATTTAATTCTGCAAATACTGGCTACACTAAAAGTCATGTGCAACAATTCATAAAACTTTGAAATGAGTTTATTTCAGGGGCACCTCGGTGGCTCAGTCGGTTAAGTGTCTGACTCTTGATTTTAGCTCAGGTCTTGATCTCAAGAGTTATGAGATCGAGCCCCATGCTCAGCAGGCAGTCTGCTGGAGATTCTCTCTCCCTCTACCCCTCCTCCCTCTCTAAAAAAAATAAATTAAATAATGAGCGTATTTCCTCAGACCTATACTAAAAGTCCTTAAACAGAGTACTTTTCTAAAAGATTTTATTTATTTGAGAGAGCGAACAAGCGGAGGGGTGGGGGAGAGGGAGAAGCAGGCTCCCCGCTGAGCAGGGAGCTAGACATGGGACTCGATCCTAGGACCCTGAGATCATGACCTGAGCCTAAGGTAGATGCTTAACTGACTGAGCCACCCAGGTGCCCCCAAATACGGAGTATTTTAGCAAAAAAGAAAATAGGGGCCCCTGGCTGGCTAAGTTGGTAGAGTGTGCAACTCTTGATCTCTGGGTTGTAAATTCAAGCCCCATACTGGGTGCAGAGATTACTCAAAAATAAAATTTTTAAGTGTAAAAAACAAAAAAAGAAGTTACCCAGCAGCTTTTTACAAGTGTCTTAGAATGAGAAAAGATGACAAAGAGAATGTTCTAACACAAGGACCATTATTTTTATACACTTTTGGTCATTAAAACCTTTAGGTTTCTATAAAAGACTTCTCCTTACAGCAGCTTTCTTTCACTTTTGTGACTACTTCCTATTACCACTGAGAACAATTCCACTAAATGCTTTGACAATTTATGGCCAAAGGGCTTCACTTGTAGATCAGCTGTATTTGCTGACATTACTAATCAACCAGTCCTACCCTAGTAATATTTAATAAATAAAAAGTAAGGAAGTGGGGGGAACCAGGAGAATGATGATGGATATATAATAAAGGGAAGAGAGAAGAGCACAAGAAAGCAAAATTGGATCTCCAATGGGTCCAAGTCCCAACCAGAACTGCCATGAGCAAAACACACATTTATGTCTTGTTGAACACTCCAGCTTCTATACATGAAAATGCTACTGACTCATCATAGCAGGGCAAGTGGTATGTCAAACTGTTTTACCCCATGCTGTCATGTGGAACTGGCCTACCCCTTTTTTAAATCTAGTGCTTCTAGAGCCACAGGCTAGACAGTTACAGTGAGATCCGTGGTAAGAACAGGCTGAAGTGGTGAGTCAAGGTTAAGCTCCTGCCATGGATTTGCTTTCTGAAATAAGGTAAACATAAGATCCTCAAGCACAAAGACAAAATAAATTATAAAGTCCCAGTTAGCCAGAAGACAATGCTAGAAGGGAAGATGCATGCATTCCTAGAGCTTAAGGATCTTGTACTGGTAATAAACAAAGAACAGAGGAAAATCATAGCCAAGATCTTACTGAATTCACACCCTATCCCCAAATTTCCCATTAGGACACATTCAACCTAATCTTGAAATCAATCCACAATCTCAACAAGAACAATAACGAGATTAAAGAAACAATCTTAAGAAATAAAGATAAATTTAAAGATATTAAGAAAGTGTAAATCAAGGGAAGAAGTTTCTAGCCCTCAGCATCTGGTCTGCCACTTAAATAACTAGAGGTAATACCCATACTAATCACCCATCCCACCTGAGCCCCTCCCCAGTTTACATCTACAATTATAAAATACAAAACTTCATCTCTAGGAAATATCCTAAAATCCACAAGGTGGCAATGTTACCTAAAATCCGCACATTTGAAACCTCTTCCTGTAATACGAATAGATCTGTGGATTTATTTTTCCTCTATTTAGCTTAATATCCTCGTTTCTAATACCATCCCACTCCCTCCACTTTTAAGAAGCCCTTAAACAGGGCGCCTGGATGGCTCAGTTGGTTAAGCAACTGCCTTCGGCTCAGGTCATGATCCTGGAGTCCCTGGATCGAGTCCCACATCGGGCTCCCTGCTTGGCGGGGAGTCTACTTCTCCCTCTGACCCTCCCCACTCTCATGTGATCTCTCTCAAATAAATAAATAAAATCTTTAAAAAAAAAAAAAAAAAAAGAAGCCCTTAAACACAACTGAGACATGTATTTATTTGCTGGCTATAATTTTATTAACCTTAAAAAGTGATATTCACCCCTAAAATTAAGTTTACTTACATAGCCCTCAACTAATTTTTCCTATGTCCCCATGGGCCTTGAGAAAAAGGAACAGAAATTTCAGTGTCCCTGGCTGAAAGTAAGAGAATGCTGAGATGGGCTAACATGAAAAAATGTGATTATACTAAAATCACTTCCACGGAGACATATGCCATATGATTTCACTTATATGTGAAATCTAAAAAACAAATGAATAAACAAAGCAGAAACAGACCCATAAATACAGAGAAAAAACTGATGGTTGCCAGAGGGGAGTTGGGAGGGATAGGAAAATGGGTGAAGGAGAGTGGGAGATACAGTCTTCCAGGTATGGAATGAGTAAGAGGATAAAATGTACAGCAAAGGGAATACAGTCAATGATATTGCATGGTGACATAGCCTTATATGGTGACAGATTGGTAGCTACATTTGTGGTGAGCAGAGTGTAACATATAAACTTGTCCAGTCATTATCACTATGCTGTACTTGGGCACCTGCGTGGCTCAGTCAGTTGGGGGTCCGACTCTTGATTTCAGCTTGAGTCATGGTCTCAGGATCATGGAATTGAGCCCCACATGGGGCTCTCTACTCAGCGTGGAGTCTGCTTAAGACTCTCTCTCACCCTTCCCTTTGCCTCTCCCCACCCTTCCCTCTCTAAAATAAATACATCTTAAAAATACATATATATCTTTGGGGCACCTGGGTGGCTCAGTCCGTTAAGTGTCTGACTTCAGCTAAGGTCATGATCTCAGGTTCCTGAGATGGAGCCCCATGTCAGGCTCCCCACTCAGCAGGGAGTCTGCTTTTCCCTCTTCCTCTGCCCCTCCCCCCTTTCATGCTCTGTCTCTCCCTCAAATAAATAAATAAAATCTTAAAAAAAAAAAAATCTTCTAGGGACACCTGGGTGGCTCAGTCTGTTAAGCGCCTGCCTTCGGCTCAGGTCATGATCCCAGGGTCCTGGGATCGAGTCCCACATCGGGCTCCTTGCTCAGTGGGGAGCCTGCTTCTCCCTCTGCCTGATCTGCCTGCTGCTCTCTGCTTGTACGCACTCTTTGACAAATAAATAAATTAAAAAAAAAAAAAAATCTTCTACCTTCTCATCCCCTTTTAAGTTTTTCTAGGTGCAGAAATGGCCATTTAGTTGGAATGAATTTGTGGGAACTGAAGGAGGAGCAACAAGATGAAGTTAATGCATTAAATAACATTTCCTACCATCAAATTCTTTCCAAGACTGCTAATTACAAGCTGAACTCCTATACACATTTTACCAAAAGGGTTAGAAGTAAAAAGCCTAGATAATCTACTATTTTCAGTACCTGAATAATAAATCTGACTAGTAACAGAACAAGAGTAAGATAAATCATACATTAACATTTTTTTTAGCTTAACTAAAATAATGAGAAAACACTAGCTCCAAATCAAATGAAATGGCCTGACAGTCTTGACTATTCTCTAAATCACTCCTTGGTTTTCCAGTAAAAACTACATTTGAACCAAAACTAATTTCACAATAAAACCAATTTCTCAAAACATTTCAGAATACAATTTAACAAATAAGGTTGTTTTGGGTTTTTTTTTAGATTTTATTTATTTATTTGACAGAGACAGCGAGAGAGGGAACACAAGCGGGGGCAGTGGGAGAGGGAGAAGCAGGCTTCCCGCTGAGCAGGGAGCCCAATGCGGGACTCCATCCCAGGACCCTGGGATCATGACCTGAGCCGAAGGCAGACGCTTAACGACTGAGCCACCCAGGCGCCCCACAAATAAGGTTTTTAATAGCTTCTCAAATCCCCTCCATTCCCAGTACAAGCATATTTTGCATTTGACAGATAAATTCAGAATGAAGTAATCATCAGAATATACTTTCCAGTCATCTGATGAGATGCTCCAGCTCTACCTCCAAAAAATATTAACTCCAGGAATGCCTGGGTGGCTCAGTCGTTAAGCGTCTGCCTTCGGCTCAGGTCATGATCCCAGGGTCCTGGGATCGAGCCCCGCATCGGGCTCCCTGCTTGGTGGGAAGCCTGCTTCTCCCTCTCCCTCTGCTGCTCCCCCTGCTTGTGTTCTCTCTCTCTGACAAATAAATAAAAATCTTAAAAAAAAAAAAAAATTAACAACTCCATTAATACCTCTCTAGTCCAAGCTACTGTCATCTCTCACCTGGAATGTGCCAGACTCTTAAATGACCTCCCTTTCACTCTTGTGCCCTCTTCAGTGTATTCCAAGGGCTGGACCCCAAAATGGAAACTCAGTAGCACTATTAGGTACCATGCCAAAAGTTACTGAAGAATCTGATGATTCAAAATAAACAAGTTTATATTTATGTGTGTACATAAATATGCCTAATCTCACAGATCACAATCATTCATAAAAGACCTGTACGTGAAGAATTTATATATAATTTAATTCTAACACCCACAATAAGGTATTTTTCTGATTAAAAAAAAAATACTAAAGCGGGGCGCCTGGGTGGCTCAGTCAGTTGGGCATCTGCCTTTGGCTCAGGTCGTGATCCCAGGGTCCTGGGATCGAGCCCCCAGTCGGGCTCCTTGCTCAGTGCGTAGGTTACTTCTCCCTCTCCCTGCAGCTCCCCCTGCTTGTGCTATCTAAAACCTTAAGGGCGCCTGGGTGGCTCAGTTGGTTAAGCGACTGCCTTCGGCTCAGGTCATGATCCTGGAGTCCCTGGATCGAGTCCCGCATCGGGCTCCCTGCTCGGCAGGGAGCCTGCTTCTCCCTCTGACCCTCCCCCATCTCATGTGCTCTCTCTCTCTCTCTCATTCTCTCTGTCTCAAATAAATAAATAAAATCTTTAAAAAAATAAAAAAAAAATAAAAAATAAAACCTTAAAAAAACAAAACAAAAAAAAAACTAAAGCTCAGAGAAGTTTACTTGCTCTAATCATAGTGGTAGATAGGATTTTAGGTCTTCTAGAGCCCTTAGCCTTTCTGCTACTATAAATATATGTTAACAAGACCACAGACTCTAGGGGCGCCTGGGTGGCTCAGTTGGTTAAGCGACTGCCTTCGGCTCAGGTCATGATCCTGGAGTCCCTGGATCGAGTCCCACATCGGGCTCCCTGCTCAGCGGGGAGCCTGCTTCTCCCTCTGACCTTCCCCCCTCTCATGTGCGCTCTCTCTCTCTCTCTCTCATTCTGTCTCAAATATATAAAATCTTTAAAAAAAAAAAAAAAGACCACAGACTCTAGAATTCATGCTCTCTATAAGTAATATCAACCAGATACATAAATAAATAAAGGCCCATCATATGTAACATACTTTATAGAATCCTTTCCCCCATCCAAAAAACGGATTACCTTTAAAAAATCAGCCTTTAAACATCTTAGTTTGGGCAACTTCAAGATGGCTAGTGGCCACTAAATATTACAGCTTAAAATTAACAACTCTCTAAAAAATTAACATGCTCTAAGAAAGGAAGATACAATAAAAGGAACATTAAATAATGCAAAACTTAGGGGCACCTGGGTGGCACAGTTGGTTAAGCATCTGATTCTTGGTTTCGGCTCAGGTCATGATCTCAGGGTCCTGGGATGGAGACCCGCGTAGGGCTCTGCTGAGCAAGGAGTCTGCTTGATCTCTCTCCCTCTCCCTCTGCCCTTTCCACTTGTGCTCTCTCTCTCCCCCTCTAAAATAAATAAATCTTTAAATAATGTAAAACTTAAAAACATTAGTGTCTCTTAGAAACAGCCACAATGTCTCTAAAAAGCAGATTATAACATCAAGTTACAGGGGCACCTGGGTGGCTTGGTCAGTTAAGCCTCCGACTCTTGATTTCAGCTGAGGTAATGATCTCAGGGTCATGAGATCAGCCCCATGTTGGGTTCCACAATGGGCATGGAGCCTGCTTAAGACTGTCTCTCGCCTTTTGGCCCTCCCCTCACTTAAAAAAAAATTCTTTTAAATAAATAAATAACATCAAGTTACAGATGTAGGATATTAAGCCAAAGAGACTGCCACCTTTTAATGGAAAAGTATGGCAACTCATTAGAGACTCATAATACTGACAGATGATTAAAAATGGGCAAACTGCTGAAAATACCACAGTACTGAAAGGTTTAGCAAAATCGGCCAGGTTTATCAAACACATGTGAATTCTAACACTGCTTTTAAAGATGAAGTCTTGACACAAACAGGTAAGAGACTTTTGGGGGGAAGACAGGACTACAGTACAAAGAAAGAAACTTAGGAACCAAACTTGCAGGAAAAATAAGCATGAGGAATTTGAGGTAAGAGGCATACAAAACACTTACTAATGACATACATAATCCAGGAGTTCTCAAACTTGAAAAATACAAGAGTCACCTATAGATAAGGGCTGATAAAATGCAGATTCCAAGGCCTTGCCTCCACAGATGCTCCTTCAGTAGGTGAGAAAGGACAAGAATCTGCAGTTTAAGTACTCACAGATGATAATTTATGTAAACTGATAAACTTCTCAATCAACTTCTAATCCCATAAAAAAAATGCCTAGGGAGCTCACTAAATTAAATTTTTACTTTAATAAGTCTGTGTGTAGAGCCTAGTTACCAGTATTTCTGTAAATACTTTCCAGATGACTCAAAGTTTATTTTATATCATTGTTACCATCTTTTTGTTTATACTCTGAAACACTCACCTAGGTCCACCCTGCTCCCCTCCCCATCCTTTCTGCAAGCTTACGGATTCCAAGTAAATTAACATTTGCCATAAATGATTTGAATTACCCAAGAACTTGTCTGGGTTCTAGTTCTGGCTCTGCCACTAAACAGAATCTTTTTTTTTTTTAATTTTTATTTATTTGAGAGAGAGAGAGAGGGAGAGAGAGCACAAGCAGGGGGAGGGGCAGAGGGAGAGAGAAGCAGACTCCCCCACTGAGCAGGGAGCCCAATGCGGGGCTCGATCCCAGGACCCTGGGATCATGACCTGAGCCAAAGGCAGACTCCCATCCAACTGAGCCACCCAACTGTTTAGGTGCCCCTAAACAGAAGTAATCTTGCAAATTTGTGTAAAAAATGAGAGTGAGATAAGACTAAAACCTTCCCAATTTTATAACCTTTTCAGAGTACATTATGTCCAGAGCCATTTGTGTTCCCCCTTATTCCTGCTGCCTGTCATTAGCAGCAACTTTCACAAGCTCAGGCAGAGTAGATCCAATTAGCTCCATTTTGATGCTTGTGATGAGGGAAGTATAAACCTGAGTGCTTAAACAAAGGTTTAAAATTTCAATTAATTATGCTCTCCTCATATACCCTCAAAGAGGTGAATGGCATCAGTAGATAACAGAACATTGTTGTTAACTGTTTTGAATGATAAATGTGGGGGCGCCTGGCTGGCTCAGTCGGTACAGCATGTGACTCAATCTCAGGGTTGTGAGCTGGAGCCCACACTGGGTGTAGAGATTACTTAAAGTTAAATCTTAAAAAAAAAAAAAAAAAGAAAGAAAGAAAGATAAATGTGAAGATGCAGCAAAGCGTAAGAACAAAAAAAGCTTTGGGGCAAAACAAATTCCAGCTCATCTACAACTTAGATCTTAGTGATCATGAGGAAGTTATACCTTCTAAATCACAGTTCCCTAACTGTAAAATGAAGATAATCTTATAAAGACTACAAAAAGGGGGGGGGGGGTGCCTGGGTGGCTCAGTCGATTAAGCATCTGTCTTCGGCTCAGGTCATGATTCCAGGGTCCTGGGATGGAGCCCCGCATCAGACTCCCTACTCAGTGGGGACCCTGCTTCTCCCTCTCCCGTTCCCCCTGCTTGTGCTCGCGCTTTCTCTGTCAAATAAATAAAATCTTCAAACAAACAAAAAGACTATTAAAAGGGATCAGAGACAAGATACGAAAAGTGCCTAATATACAGATGCCCCAAAAATGGCTAAATATGGGTATATACCTAAAGTACTAAGCGGAAAAAGCAGGACAAAATACTACATAGAACATGATTATTACTGTATAAACCACTTGCATAAGACAAGCAAAATGCCAAAACAATGAGTGGTTTTGTCAGAGTAAAGAAATTATGGGTGACTTTTTTCATTTTCTATATTTTTTATAATTTGATTTTACAATGAAAAATGCAAAGACAAAATTTGCAAATACTACTATAAAATTTGCACACTGGAAATTTTTCACATGCAAACACTTTAAAATTCTATAAGCTATCCACACCCTGATTACCAAAAAAGTTCACATAAAGTCAAAAGTTTATATAAATCTACCTTTTCTAAATGGTTTCCTGTATTACATAAGTGATATGGCCAAATTTTTAACTTTGACATATATAGCAAAGTACTAAATATCTCATAAGAACCACCAGATCTTTTAATAGCAGTGCAAAAGAGTTGGAAAGATTAGCTGCCTGCCTCTTCCTTCCCCCCTCCCCCATATCTAACAGCTCAAACTTGGGGGTTTAGCCATTTTCTTCCTTCATCTTTCCACTATTTTTCCTATCCATCCTTCCAGACCCAACTCAAATACAATCCTCCATTAATATGTCTTGACTCTAGCCCTAACTGGTCTTGCTATTCTTTTCTTGTACACTTAGTCTCATACTGTAAAATTAGCATTTTAATATACACTGTCCTATACTGTTTCATTTATTGATATCTTCTCCCTATGATTAACTGGAGTTAAATCAGTTCAATCAGGAATTGTTTATTCAGCAAGAGATGAAAAGCATAAGGGCACTATTTACTGAGCTAGTTGTTATACTAGAAGAATCTGGTCCAGAGAAGGTGGCAGCATGCAAATTTAAACTGAATTACTTGCTTCTGTGGAGGAGAAAGGCAGAGGGACGATATGAGTTACCATACTCAGAGCTTTTCTCCTTGGTCATTTGCAGACTTGCAGGATTCAACGGTGAAGAAAGAGATTATTTTTGTTTGCCCTAATTCAGGAACAGAGCAATTTCCTCCTCTACTCTACATGAAACTCCTGAACAGCTACAACCAGCAGTCCTTTGTCACGCAAAACCAATGCTGTGGGCTCCCCACCTTTTATGAGATGGTCTTCCTCATATCCCCATCCCCGCAGACCAAATAAACCAACACACCTAGATGAGATGCTGAAGCTGCAGAAGCTTACACTTCTTCAATTACAAAATAGACCCACCCCAACTTCCATGTACCATTCCTCCATTTTAAAAAATTCACATCATCCAATGGGTTCCAAATTATGCTTCAGAGGGGAGAGGCTTTGGGGATCTCCCGGGGCGGGGGTGGGAGCGCCTAGCACCTAAGGTTAGCAATTCATGGGGTTCTAAGTAAGGTTTTGTTTGGGAGGAAAAGAATTCACTCCTAAAAAGCTTGAAAACGGTTATAGGACTAATCTTGACTTCTGGCAGGTAAGCACAAAGGCTCACATCTGAGTAATTCTTGTTTTAAACTATTCAGAGTAGAGAGTAAATGATTCTAGAGTTGCTAACTATCCTTATCCCAAAATGGTGATGTTTGGAAAAACAGCAGTCCCCTCTGGATCAATCTTTAGCCAAATCAAAAAAACAAAATACTGCAATTTTGTAATACCCATTGTATTTCAGACATTTTTATATGGTCTCATTTACCAAAACAGCCCATACTAACTAGATAAAAACTGGTCTTACTTCCAGCAGCTCAAACTCTACTGAATCTCTTTAAGGCTTGGAACACCTTGTGGGTGAGGAAGAGTTGAAACAATATAGAAAAAAAAATAAATGCAGAGTCTGTTGAGTAATGTATGGACACCAAAACCTTCAAATACCTAACAACAAAGCCCTCTCATGTTACTTTTATTCAACAGATAGCCATTGGCATTTCCAATCATCAGCTACCTCTCTGCAACCTCTGAATAAGTTGATTATACTCCACTGCTCCCTCTTTAACCCATCCTTTAAATTGTGTTACAGGGGTTCTTCCTTTGACCCTCTTCTCTTACTGTGTGTTGGCTCTAGAACCCCACCGCAGAAACAGGTACACCAGCTCTCCTTTCTCAGTTTATGTGACTTCACAAAATTATTCTTTTTTGTGCTTCAGTGTCTTTATCTGTAGAATTAGACAGTTGCACCTACCTAACAATAATATAAGAATTAAATGAAAACTAACAAATATGTATTCAGGACAGATGTGTGGTAGATACTATACAGTGTTCAATAATTTCAGCCATTATTTTTATGACCAATATTCTTGACATCTTATACCTTCATGCCTTTGCCTCTACTGAAGTCTAAAAAAAACTCTTTCTTTCTTGAGCTCCAGACCCTACTATCACCCTACTGTCCCCCATAGGTACCCCTAACACTATCTCTAAAAGACAACACATCTCCAAACCCCCTAAGTTTAACCTGCTGCTCATCCATTTTTTTTTTTTTTTTTTTTAACAGTAACTAGTCAGGAAATATGTACATTCTTCAAATCCACCTTTCCCATCATTGTTTTGGTTCAGGTCTCATGGTCTTTTTCTTCCAAACCTGTTAAAGCCTCTGATTTGGTCTTTGAGCCACCTACACCTGTCATTTACTAGATGAGCTTAGCTAAGTTGCTAACCTGAGTTTCCATTTTCCTATCAGTAACTATGAGACATGGCCTTCCAAGGTTGGTATGGGGATTAAAGGAAGACTATGAAAGTGGCTAACAAATCAGTGCTCAGTAAGCATTTCACCCTTCCCATCCTCCACACTGTCATTCCACATAATTCCCTTACAATCCAACTAAAACAGAAGTATATAATAAAATGCAAAGCCCCAGAGTGCCTAGGTGGCTCAGCTGGTTAAGCATCTGCCTTCGGCTCAGGTCATGATCCTAGGGTCCTAGGAGCCTGCTTCTCCCTCTCCCACTGTCCCTCTCCCTGCTCATGCACACTGGCTCGCTCTCCCTCAAATAAAATCTTAAAAAAAAAAAAAATTGCAAAGCCCCGGAGCACCTGGGTGGCTCAGTCGGTTAAGCATGTGACTCTTGATTTCAGCCCCTGAGATGGAGCCCTGCACTGGGCTCCACGCTGGGTGCGGAGCCTACTTTAAAAAAAAAAAAAAGTGGGGGAAAAAAACAAAGCCCTTCATATACTGCTGGGCCCAACCAACCTCTCCAGCTTTACCAATTACCATTCTTTTCCACTTCTCATTATTCTGAAAACATAACCTAAGCATTCATGAGATCATGTTTATGAACATGCTGTCTCCTCTTCCTAGAATGCCCTCCCCACTTTTCTATCTGGCAAACTCCACGTAATGGTCCATGGGCTTTGGGACCTGAGAGAGTTCTGTATCTATTCAGATGTAGTTCCAACATATTTTCATTTATCATTTATTAAGACAAAAGTGAAACGAAAACATGTCAGAACTTCACTAGTTCATCTATAATTTGAGCAACTTCTCTGCTAAACCGGATAATAATTTTCGAATTCTGGAAGACTATTTTCTCAAATTTTTGTGCTATTCAAAATATGCAGAGCTACAGACATGACACACTTAAATTTTAATCTGCATTAATATTTTCTCTATCACTTTAAGGCAGACAATTAACAAAAACCAAGTCCTGATTTGTATACATAGCATTTGTCAATTTTTTTTTTTTTAAGATTTTGGGTGCCTGGGTGGCTCAGTTGGTTAAGCGACTGCCTTCGGCTCAGGTCATGATCCTGGAGTCCCTGGATCGAGTCCCGCATCGGGCTCCCTGCTCGGCAGGGAGTCTGCTTCTCCCTCTGACCCTACCCCCTCTTATGTGCTCTCTTTCTCTAATAAAATCTTAAAAAAAAAAAAAAGATTAGCTTTTTTTTAAGATTTTATTTATTTGTCAGAGTGAGAGAGCAAGAGCAAGAAAGCACTCTAGTGCACAAGCAGGGGGAGTGGCAGGCAGAGGGAGAAGCAGGCTCCCCGCTGAGCATGGAGCCCAATGTGGGACTCGATTCCAGGACCCCGGGATCATGATCTGAGCTGAAGGCAGATGCTTAACTGACTGAGCCACCCAGGCATCCCAGCATTTGTCAATTTTCATGGTGTAAATAACATGGCAGAGCTATGTATTATATATTATTTATATACAATATTATATATCGATACAATAGATACAAATAATCTCAAGAGTAATAAATTTGAGTATTATGGTTTAACGGTAACAGTAACTGTATAGTAAGTTTATGTAGTTTAATTGTAATTTTATAATGTATTTTTTTTCTAATCTTTTTTTTTTAATTTTTTATTGTTATGTTAATCCCCATACATTACATCATTAGTTTTAGATATAGTGTTCCATGATTCATTGTTTGTGCATAACACCCAGTGCTCCATGCAGAACGTGCCCTCCTCAATACCCATCACCAGGCTAACCCATCCTTATAATGTATTTTTTTTTTAAAGATTTTATTTATTTATCTGACAGAGAGCGAGAGAGACAGCTAGAGAGGGAACACAAGCAGGGGGAGTGGGAGAGGGAGAAGCAGGCTTCCCGCTGAGCAGGGAGCCCCATGTGGAACTCGATCCCAGGACCCTGGGATGATGACCTGAGCCAAAGGCAGACACTTAATGATTGAGCCATCCAGGCGCCCCTATAATGTATTTAAAAATACTTTTAATACAATGAATTTAATTTTATGTCATTTAATAATGATTTTTTTTTTAAGATTTTATTTATTTGACAGAGAAAGAAAGAGCGAGAGAGGGAACACAAGCAGGGGGAGTGGGAGAGGGAGAAGCAGGCTCCCCGCTGAGCAAGGAGACCGATGCAGGACTCAATCCCAGGACCCTGGGATCATGACCTGAGACGAAGGCAGCCGCCTAACGACTGAGCCACCCAAGAGCCCCTGTTTAACAGCCAGCTTGCTAAAATTTTTTTTTTTTTTTTAGATTTTACTATTTGAGAGAGAGAGAGAGCACAAGCTGGGGAAGTGGCAGAGGGGGAGGGAGAAGCAGGCTCCCTGCCTAGCAGGGAGCCCGATTTGGGGCTAGATCCCAGGACCCTGGGATCATGACCTGAGCCAACTGAGCCACCCAGACGCCCCGCTAAAAATTCTTAAAAGCTAACAGCTCACAATTAGCCAGCTACACATAATTGACATAACTGAAATACCAAACCACCACTTATTAAGCAATAAGAACTTACACAAATAACCTCTTTGAGGCTGCTGCTTCTTATAAAATGAGAATATACTAAACTTTTATATGCACTATGTGCCAAGCACTGTGCTATCACCTGAGTGCTTATTACTCATTCTATCTGACATGGTTCAAATGTTATTTCCTCCATGAAGCCTTCCTTAATTTCCCCAAATTTATCACTCTTGTTCAGAAAAACCATTTCTTCATTCCTCTATTACAGCTATTATCCCGTATTTTACCATTTTATTGTCCTCTTTGCCTTCCTAAGGCAAAGATGGTACCTTGTTTATCAATTAACACAAACATTTGTTCAAAGATGAATACAAAGGGCATGGTTCAAGGAGATCCAAATTTAGTGTCATCTATTCTCTTCTAGTCCTCCTTTAAGGAGGCTGCAGAAAGGCATTTTATTTTATCTATCCACAAAACAAGGAAGGTGATGAGTAACACAAATAGAATTTCCTTAACCCTTTTGTCAGAGAGACAAGTAAACTTATCTGCAAGACAGAAGTAGACATAAACAGCCTTAGAATTTTACAAAAAGTTCAGGTTTGCCATCTCAATTAAAACAGGATACCCAGGGACGCCTGGGTGGCTCAGTCGGTTAAGTGGCTGCCTTCGGCTCAGGTCATGATCCCAGGGTAGTGGGATCGAATCGGATATCGGGCTCCCTTCTCCCCTCTGCCTGCCACACTCCCCCTGCTTGTACTCTCACTCTCTCTCTAGCAAATAAATAAATAAATAATTTTTTAAAAACAACAACAAAAAAACCCAGGATACCCAGCGTTCCATTAGTTCTGAAGAGGCAACTTAAACCAGTGGTGGGGGGGAGAAATACTAAATGGAAAGGAACAATATGCCATGGTTATTTATTCTCTAAGAATTTAATAAGAAAACGTATTTGGCTAAAGTGATGTTTTCTTTCTAACTTTTGTATCACAAATTTTACTTGGATGTTTTTCATTTTTTTCTCAAGTTGAAAATAGAGCAGGGGTGCCTGGCTGGCTCAGTCAGTGGAACATGTGACTCTTGATTTCGGGCTCATGAGTTAAAAGCCCCACATTGGGCACAGAACTTACTCAAAAAAGAAAAAGAAAATGGAGCCAAGGTCGACAGCTTCAAATATTTCCCAACAGGGGAGGGGAGTAAATGCCCAAATCAAAGGGTTAGGAGGAAGATGGCCATAAAGAAGAAAACAAACCCAAAAAACTTCCTTATAAAGAGAAACATTGGGGCACCTAGGTGGCTCAGTCAGTTAAGTGTCCAACTCTTCGATTCTGGCTCAGGTAAGGATCTCAGGGTCGTGAGATCTCTCCTGCTTAAGATCCTCCCTTCTCCCTCTGCCCCTCCCCCTCCTTTCTCTTAAAAAAAAAAAAGAGAGAAAGAAACATTACTTGCACCAACACCATAGGAAAACTGGATTTTAAGAAAAAGGAAACACTTCTCTTAATCATTTTTTATATTTTTTAAGCTTTTATTTATTTGAGAGAGAGAAAGAATGAGTGAGCGTGTGAGCACAAGACGGGGGAGGAGCAGAGAGAGGGAGAAGCAGACTCCCTGATGAGCAGGGAGCCCAAAGTAGGGCTGGATCCCAGGACCCCGGGATCATGACCTGAGCCAAGGCAGGTGCTTAAGCGACTGAGCCACCCAGGCACCCCCTCCTCTTCAGTATGTTTAAGATAACAATTTTTTCATTAATACTAATGCAGTAAATATTTTAAAAAATAACTATCCATATACTTTATCTGTACTAAGATTTACTGGGAATGTATCAATCCTTTCTGTCATCCATGTCCTTCTAGCCTCAAGTCCTTTATTTTTTATATGTAATAATTAGGTCAAAAATTACAAAACAGAAATAACCTTCCTAAAAAGACCTTAGTTTAGTAGCATCCATTCCTCTCTCCATGAATTTCAAATGTTATCTTGGGCTGGCTAACCCTCTTATTCTTGGTTCTCTGGTCTAGACTATTCCACATATAAATCTTCTCCAGAACATATCTAATAAAAGTTCTTTTGGTCTCTTCTTGAAACCCTCCTGTGACTAAGAACTCCATTTTTAGAAAGTTCTCCCTTCTATTTACAAAAATCTTCCTCCCTATAACCTCGATCCACTGGTTCTGGTGCTGTCTTCTGGCACGGAGAATAAACCTACCAGTCTTTTTTTTTTTTTTTTAAGTGAGATCTATGCCCAACATGGGGCTTGAATTCGTGATCCTGAAATCCGGACGTCACGTGCTCTGCCAATTGAGCCAGCCTGACACCCCTAAACCTACCAGTCTTAAAGGCATTTGATAACGGCTATCATATTCCCCTTCCAAATCATCTCTTCTAAGCTAACCATTCTGATAAACACTAACGGATATGATGAGAAACAAAATAATGTGTATGAAACACATCACTGGAAGAAGTGAGCTGTTACGTATTCAGCAATGGTATCTCTTATTACCATATACTGGTTCACCTTTACTTCTACATGCTTCCCATTGCCTTCCACGCAAAGATAACAACAAAGAGAGCACTGGATGATTTATGGAATTGTTGAATCACCGCTATATTGTACACCTGAAACTAATCTAACACTGTATGTTAACTAACTGGAATTAAAATAAAAACTTAAGAAAATGTAACATTAAGGGCGCCTGGGTGGCTCAGTCGTCAAGCGTCTGCCTTCGGCTCAGGTCGTGGTCCCAGGGTCCTGGGATCGAGCCCCACATCAGGCTCCCTGCTCCGCGGGAAGCCTGCTTCTTCTCCCTCTCCCACTCCCCCTGCTTGTGTTCCCTCTCTCACTGTGTCTCTGTCAAATAAATAAATAAAATCTTAAAAAAAAAAAAAGGTAACATCAAGAAGCTCCTCCATCCTGATTCAAATTAAATCTTACTCTATTAAACTCTAGAATTTTTTAAAACCAACTTTGTGCCTTTCTCAGTTTCCTTCTTTATCAAACTAACTGCATAAATATTTCATTCAATGGGTGCCTGGGTGGCTCAGTTGGTTAAGCGACTGCCTTCGGCTCAGGTCATGATCCCAGAGTCCTGAGATCGAGTCCCACATCAGGCTCTCGGCTCAGCGGGGAGCCTGCTTCTCCCTCTGACCCTCTCCCCTCATGCTGTTTCTCTCTCGCTCGCTCTCTAATAAAGTTAAAAAAAATTTTTTCATTCAACTCCCTTTTCCTAATCTTATCTCCAACAAGCTTCCACTGTGGAGAAACCCACTCCACAAATACCAATTAGACTTGCTCTTAAATTGTACAGGACTTCTTGCTCCAAATTATTATCTATACAGTATCACAGATGTGGGCTGTCCTGAATCTATGTTCATTCTTCCCCAAACACCTTTGGCTACCTTCTACACATCTTTCAAGGCTCAGCTCAAAGATCACCTCTTCCAGGATTTCTTCTGTGACCAATTCACCCACACCCCAGGCTGGGTTAGGCAGTCCTCACTTCCAAACTGGCACCCTGTACATATCTTGAGAAAATACTTTGTTTTGTATGCTGACCTGTCACTAATGTAAGGCTCCCTGACAATACACTCCAGATTTCTCGGTGGTATCTAGCACACAGTAAAGAAAAGATATATAGCTTCTTCTCAATTCTTAAGCAGCATAATAAATCTTAAGTTTATCCAAACATACTCCAAGTCACTATTTTCAAGTCTTCTGCTTGAAAATAGGAGTACTTCTAGAGGTATTTAAGAAATACTGCTATTTAAGAAATACTGCTATTTTCACTTAATAGCAATAACATTTTAAAAAATATACACCTTGAGCCATTATCACAATAATCACATCTTCTCTAGATCTTTCTCTCTCCCATTAGCTTTCCAGTTATTCAGAAAAATCATTTATCCAACTGCCTGAGACTGAGTCTAACATTGGGCTGGGCTTTAAGAAAATTAGGCAGTCTTTGGTCCCCTCTACTATTCTTATTTTTACCTACAGTTAAAAGGCTGGAAATATAAAACAAAAATTAAACCAACTATTACTTAGTTTATAAAAACATACTGCATCATTTATGCAGGAAATAACTCTCCCTTTATGTGAGGCTATTCTCAAGTTGAAACAAAGAGGTTAACTCACTCTTGTCTTCTTTTGACAATAATTCTTTCAAAAAAATCTTTCAGAAACAAAAAGGCCCATATGGTAATATACAGCACAGCCAAGACCTTCAAAAAGCACAGACCCTTTGAGCCAGCAATAACACTGAAGGACAGATGTAAATCAGTATTTTTATCAATGGATGTTCACTGCAGTGTTATTTTAGCTGGAAAAAAATATAAAGCTGACAAATCTAACAATTAAGGATTGGTAAATTATAATAAATCTATGCTAGAATAGTAGGAAGCCATCAAAAGTGATGTCATAGTAGAAATATTTAACGATTAGGGAAAGGTTCTAAATAAACGCAGAAAGCAGGTTACAAAATATTACCTGAAGTATACAACAGAGTAAACCACATATGGAAGATATCCCTAAAATCTGCTGAAGTTTCAAGCTGGAGAGATCCAATGCTTGAAGGTTCTAGGATACTGAATAACAACATGGAACAGAACAAGTCAGTAACAGTAGCCAAAAATGGCTATAGTTCTGCTTCAGTGTGTTCCGCCAAGACACATGCCCAATCATGGAACTTTAGAATAGCTGTGACATCATTTTCAGGATGAAGCTTAATTATTTCCCCACTTACTGAGTTACCATGCCCATCTGGCACCATTTTTTGCAATTTTGTAAATAATACAAAAGTGCACAAACACCCCACCTAAAGAAGTCTACTGCCTCAATGAGCTAACAGTTTGACTCTCACGAAACTTGTCTTGGAAGCCTAATAAAGACTGGCTGTACATCAGTTATGTAAGAATGTTAAGGATAACAGTGGGCAAGAGAAGTAAGGCAATACTGACTGAAATGGTAACTGGGTTTAGAAGCAATTATAGGGACCTTCCTGAAACCCCAGCAATCTCTTCTCACAGAAGGTAAACTAAAAAGTAATCTGATACAAGTATAATCGAGGCTTTATTTTTTTTATTTTTGGTGGTTTGTTCACCAGCCTGAGAACAATTAGTATACTCATTCATCAAAAGTCCTTATGGAATGGCTTTAAGAAAGATCCATTAGTTGGCTTAACAAAGACCCTAAACCTTGATTATTACTACTCACTATGAAAACATCACAAAGCTGGTCAATTCCAACATGTGAAATCTTACACCTCCTCATGAAGTTGAATTAATATTCGCTGAACCACTCAAGTGAATTTAATACAAACATAAACTTGATTAAAAGTCTACATAAATTAACAGCCCTGGGGCGTCTGCCTTCGGCTCAGGTCATGATCCCAGCGTCCTGGGATTGAGCCCCACGTTGGGCTCCCTGCTCAGCGGGAAGCCTGCTTCTCCCTCTCCCACTCCCCCGCTTGTGTTCCCTCTCTCGCTGTGTCTCTCTCTGTCAAATAAATAAATAAAATCTTTAAAAAAAAATAAATCAACAGCCCTCAAATTTGCTACTTCATTTTTAATTCCAAGTTTCCCCACAAGTTCTAACACATACAAGTTGATCATTTATGCTGTACATTCCTGAAAACACATTCCTATCTTTGTCAGGAATTCCTATTTTTATTTTTCTGCCTTCCTATTTTTAATCACAAGATGTAGGACAGAACTTTGCAGATGAAAGCAAGCAGATGCATAATATGGGACTGATATTATGCATGTTTCAAGTGGTTAAACTAAGCACCTGGATGCCCCTCATACACATTAATAATCTGCTATGAAACTACATGATGCTTAAAAGGTCATGGCGTCCCATCCTTGAGTTCCTCTAGATAAAGGAGCCTGTTAAAACATCTTTAGAGCTTTTCAGATGTCTGGTGAAAATAATCAGTAAACAATTTTCCTCAAGATTATGGCACATTTTAAGTTAAACTGTTCAACTTTGGGGAATGGAAAAGAAGAATTTAAAGGACAAAAAAGAGTTTTTTCTGAACTTTTCAGTAATGTGGCTCTATACTTCTAGCATCACTGACACACACATCTCCATTTTTTATTCATCTGCACACACTAGAAGGTAAAATGGCAACCATCCTGCTTTAATTGGAAGACTATGCACCTCTGATTCTGTGTTATAGAGGTGGAGAATCTAACCAAAGAGCCCTCCTTCTTCTGCTCAAAAAATAAGCTTTTACAGAGGCATAACAAGTGCCTCAGAGCCTAGATCAAATATATAAAATCTCTATGAATTCATGATAAATATAAGAAAAATATATTTAGGGGCTCCCGGGTGGCTCAGTTGGTTAAGCATCTGCCTCTGGCTCAGGTCGTGATCCCAAAGTCCTGGGATGGAGCCCCGCATAGGGCTCCCTGCTTAGCAGAAAGCCTGCTTCTCCCTCGCCCTTTGCCTGACACTCCCCCTGCTTGTGCGCGCGCGCTGTCAAATAAAAAAATCTTTAAAAAAAAAAAAGAAAGAAAGAAAAACATATTTACATAAGCTTAATAGGCTTTATTTTACATTTGAAGCTAACCACTTAGGATTCTCTCAATCATTAATATATAATCTTTAAAAAAAAATCTCCTTGCCCATAATAATCTTTTCACCTACTTCCTACATTTAAATGTATCTAAGTCTTAGATAACACATGCTCTGCACCAACCAGTATTTCACCATTCTCTATGGTCTTAAAGTTTACATTCACTCAATACACACAGACCAAGCATTACCAACACTTTCCAATAAATTCCAACTCTTTAGTTTGGACCTATTCTCCATCCCTCTGCCCAAGACTGTCATTTGTTACAGAAGGGAAACAAGAGAAGGTTACTCTTCAGGAATACAACAGAATTTTAAAAGCAAGAGATCAGCTTTTTCTGATTATCTGTTTTCCAAATTTTATATAATACACACTACCTTTTCAAATGGGAAAAGGGTTTTGGAAAAAGTAATTAAGCAGAACACTAAGAAGGACAGGAACAAGGAAAAAGTTCTGAAAAATACCCTAATACTGCCCATAGCCAGAGGCAAGCAGAAAGCGATGTCAGGGCTTGGTGACACACCAACTCCTGACTTAACCACCTTATCTGAGTTAGGCCAAAAGTTAATTATAACAGAACTTTTACCTTTTCTCTGCCATATTACAGCCTCAATCCTTTCCTACTTGAATTTCCATGGTTCTATCACTTCAATTAGTCCTTTTGCATTTCTTCTGGCCTTGTTCTTCACCTCTTTTGCATCATTTAAATTCAGTTTCTCTACAGTTTGTGCTTTCCATTAATTTAAGCTCACATTTCTACAAACTAAGTCAAACAGTAACACCAATTATACTTCCATAAAGGCTTGAACTGTTAAGTGATACGTTTGTTATTTACAGAGCTTTTATTAACCATTCAGAAGAACACCTCTCCTGTTCTCTCTAGTTCTTTCTCCTTCCCTGAAAGTCTTAAGAATGGTAAACTAGTTACCTTTTTAACACTTTCTTCTTCCTCCTGGCGTTTCTCATAGTGTGAGAAGTCATCAAAAATCGAAGTGGTGTGCTTGTAGCTGGCTATGATTTTCAACACCTGCTTAGCCTTTTCCAGAGGCACTTCCTGAGTGTCCCTGGAGTTGGTCACTGGTTTATTCTCGTTGTTCTCTAGGCGAATGTGTCGCAGCTGGCTATTGGGAACGTCCTTCACAAAAATCCACCTGACATCAAAACGACCCTTCCATTTGTCCTGGGACCACACACCTGCACATGTGTTGTAGTCCACAGCAGATTTCATTTCTGCAACGCCACAGAAGTGTCCACTGCCGTTGACACTGAAAAGTAAGTAAACGGGGCCTTTCCCGTTCATGGAGCGATAAGCAGCATCCAGTCTCTTGTTACCGTGCTCTGTGCTGCACCAGATATTATACTTAATGGAACGGTGGATATCGTCCTCAGAGTAGCTCTTAATGATGAAAACCCGGCCATGTTTCAGATTCCAGTCAAAATCCTTGGGGTTATAGTTATTAATGGACCGCAGCTTCTCCAACACTGGGTGAGGTTCTGAAGGAGTAGATCCAGATCCAGCCTGAGACTGTCCTACTCCATTACCATCCACCCCATTATGACCGAACCCACTGCCACGGTTCCGAGGTGCTACCCAGCGGGTTGGCTGAGTTGCCTGTTGCTGGACTGAGAGCTGGGCAGGCTGTGGTGGAGGTGGGGGCAATGGCTGTGTCTGTTGCCCCACTGATGCCTGAGCCACTGGTGGGCTATTGTTAGCCTGCTGACCTACAGGCTGAGGAGACCCCTGGGTTGGCTGCTGACCTATATTCTGAACCAAAGCCTGTGAGGGGGCTTTTGCCACAGGACCCTTATTATCCCAAGTTCCAATATCCATGTTATGCTTTATTGGGGGTGGTGGAAGACTTGACCCTGCAATGCCATTCTTGGTCTTCAACTTAGGTTGCTGTTTCGCAGGCTTGCTAGCAATATCAGCCCAAGATGCTGGTTTTGGAGGAGCAATGGTAGCTGGAGGCAAACTATTGGAAGCCACGATGTTACCAGTAATGGACCCACTACCAACTGCAGAACCTACAACTTTTGGAACATTGCTTGCAACTTCTGTGCTACCCAACTTCAGTGCTGCCATCCCTTGGTCTATAGTATTCATGCCAGGAGCCTTATTGAGGGTCTCACTGGCAAAAGCTGACTGTCCATCAATCATGGCTCCACCTAAGGAGCTAGGTGCATAAGCATAATTGCTACTATATCCAGAGCTCTGAGTAGACTGTCCCTGAGAACTGTTATTTCCCCAAGCTGAGAAGTCAATCCCACTGGGAAAGAAATTAAAACCATGCTGACCAAGAAATGGAGTGCTACCTAGGGCTCCTGGTTGTCCAAACATTGCATCTGGTAGGAAGTGAGGCTCTCCGTTGCTCAGCTGTCCATAAGAAGTTAGATAGGGCATGGCTGTATCACCCCCAGTAGACCAAGCGGCTTCACCCAAAGAATAGGAGAAGCCAATGGAGGGACTGTAGTAACTGGGTAAATAGGAATCTGACATGGCAGTATATGCATTATTCTGTGGAAAGAAAAAAAAAAAGGCAAATCAAAACAAAACACAAAAATTAATAAAACAACAATCATGACATTTCCTCTCCCAACTACTCATCCAATTCAAATTCAACTAAAAAAGCAAGTGACCATTTCAGGTACTCTCTTCCCATAAACTTGCTGGAATTCTTATAATGTAAGAGGTTTTGGTTTCACAATTGAAAAGTTTAAACATTTCAAGTTAAACTGACATACAGTTTAGGCCTTAACTTAAGCACTATACAGTTGAGGACATACTTATAGGCCTTAACTTTAGCACTAACATCTCACCAACAGAAGTGTTGAGATGATGCTTTTATTAAAACCAGTTCTCTCTGGATTTAAGGAGTGCGAATTTTGGCAGATCAGAGGAGTGTTCCTAAGAGTTTCCTATCAAAACCATACTACTCTAACAGATAAAACAACACAAAAAGAACTGGAAATTTCAAGTTCTATCCCAAAAATCTGTGCAGCCTTCCTCAACTATAAACCAAGGTTCATTACACCTAGTTTACATTGTTAGCCTCTTGGCAAACCATTTGGGAACATCAATAGATGCCACTATTTAATTATAACCTGGAAAGGAAATGCACAAGAGCTTCCAGAGTTTAAAACTAGAAAAATGTTGCTACCTGTTCTACTTCACCTAAAATGGCTCTAAGTTCAAATGTACACCTGACTTTTCCATTAAAAGTAGGAGAATTCCAAAAACATTGTAAAGTCTGTATCTTTAAGAATTAGTCTAAGGAATAACCAAAAACATAAACTCATACTCAACCAGTCAACACATTAGAAGACAGACTGCACTGCAAAAACCTCAATCATTCTTGACCTAAGTTTGCAAACAGTATTTTAACTTTTTTATAAATGCTGTACCTCACAGAATAGTCCCTTAAGTGAGAAGCTGGAGATATAAAAAGATTGGTCTGTACAGGTATGGATACAGCTCAACTCAAAATAGACTACTCTAACTTCAAAATAGCTCTGGTACAAGAGTACACTTATCTTGATGAGCACTGAGTAATATATGAAATTGTTGAATCACTTTATTGCACTCCTGAAACTAATATAACACTATATTAACTACACTGGAATTAAAATAATAGCTCTGGTACGTAAGAATCCATTAACTAGCGAATAAAGAATTTTGTTCTTAAGAAGCTTGGATGACCATAAGTATGTCAGGCCTTAAATCTGTATTACCAAAGCCAACAGTACTTCTCCGTAGCCAAACACAGCTCTTGAAAATTAAATGTTTCAACTAATGTGGTTTGATAAAATGGTGCTTTTCTCTGCCAAATTCTCCTTACCAAAAAAAAACAAAAACAAAAAAACCCTAAGTCTTTCACACATACCCTCAAGTGTAAGAGAAGTCTATTTCTTGAAGATAGTGTTAAAATTTTAATAGACTCAAATCCATTATGAATAAGAAATTCAGTCTATAATCAATGGATTAAGCCTGAAGGATTATATATAAGGTGATGAATAATGGTTAAAAAGTACATGAATTACTCTTGACAAACTACAAAGGACAAAGATTCTGAAGGTATCCGTCTATTCAACCATGATTTCTACTCCCACCACCCCCAGCCCCGAATTTTTTAAAGACATTTAAGCTTTAGCTTACTTGAGAAATAAAAACATGCACTTAATATCACAGGTTATACCATTATATAGCTGAATGCCTACACCTGAACTGGCAGGTTCCCACATGCCCCTGAACTCAAAAATCTGAATTACACAATGTTTCACAAGAACTACCTAGAATTATGTTTCCAAATGCTCCCACTCTCCCTGTTATAATGATTATGTAAGCAAACTACTTCAATAGCAGGAACCTATAAATAGTTCATTCCTCTACTTCCTTCCTACTTTTCCTGATTAACTGGTTGACTTTTCTGAAAACTTTTCCCAATCACTTGCTTAAGTGGTTTCTATACTCTCAGTGGAGAAAATTTTACATGAGGGATCTAAAAGTTTTATGCAAGAATTAGGTCCAAATATGGGCATGCACCAATATGTCAAGTTTTCAAAACTATTATATCTGTCGCATGGCATCCACTCAGAATTTATATAAATGTCTCATAAGCTTTTTCATTTTTTAGGGTATCTTAGGTGAGTTACTATAAGTTTTCCTTTTGGTTTATTAATCTGTGGGTTTGTATTTATTAGCTACAACCTTGTGATTTTTATCTTTGGGACCCATGATATTAATACAAAAGAACTGACAAATCAAAGTAGTTTCTACATACACAGAACATGTTAATATATGAACCTATATAGACCTAAAAGAAATTAGAAGAAAAGGTTACATGGCAAAAACCTCAATCATTCTTGATCTTCATTTGTGCTAAACAGTATTTTATCTTTCTTTAATTCCATTTTATATATCCTGTAGCTCCTATAAGAAACCGGAGGTGTACAAAGTTGGTCTCTAAAGATAGAGATACATCTCAACTTGAAAAAGGAATACCTAGGTCCAAAAGTTAGGATAACCTAACAACCCACTAACTAGTGACCAGATGAAAAGGAAGATTCCAGTTTCTGCAGCACTGAATAAAGTTCAGGTGATTTTTTATTAGTTTTTTCCCCATCACATATACATCCAGTTTTCCTAAAAGAAAAAGGTTTGGGGTGAAAAGTCAGAATACTTAAACTGGAAAGTATTCTTCAGTTTTGCACTGTTACATTCTTGCTAAGGAAAATTACTAACAGGTGCTGTTAGTATACTCTAAGATGCTATCACTTCTAATCTCAGAATATGCTTGCTGTCAACAAAGATGGAAATCTTATCAGTCTCTAACATTTCAGTAACTCCGTTTACAACACATGGACGGGTATTAAGTCACCCCCTGAAAATGAAATTTGTTGATAAGGCAGAGAAAAAATACGGTATATTACACTCTTTGATCAGGCATGTAAATGGTTAACTACTCACGGGCCGTGCCTGTGGACTCAAGTAAGGTTCAAAATCATCATCATTTAATCCATCCTTTTGATGTACAGATCCATTTTGTACTGAAGGGAAAAAATTCAAATAAATTAGGAGTGTCTCAATCGTACAATCTACCTCCCAAATTAAGCAAATATACTCTAACCAAGAAAAACCTTACTAAACAGAGCAAATAAGTTTGAATTTCAGAAAAACAGATAAAGAGAAGAGTGAATGCTGAGCAATATTCGTCAATGAAAATGTCTCCCTTCACCCCGAGCAAGTTGATCTAAAAAGGTCATTTTATTGGCTCCTCTAGATTTCAATTCCCTCCCGCTTCCCCTCCCCCATCACATGTGAGTACTTCCAGAGTGTGATCCACGAGGATGAAAAACAAAGGCCTTCTAAGACCTACAGGAAACTAAGGACCTGGGACATTTCAAAACCGAATCCACCCCCACCCTTAATGAATTACTCCTTGTTCACTGAAAAGCTGTTCGCCAGCTGCAAGAACACACCAAAAGGGTCAAATACTTAAGTGTGAGGCACCTGCGAACTAAGCGGCTTCCGAAAGGTCCTCTCCCCGGGGCGCTTCCCGGAGACCCCGCCCCCACTACTCGGCGTCCCCCTCCCGGCCCAGGGCCACCGGCGGAGCTGGGCTCACCTTTGTTTCCTTGACCTTTTGGTCTCTGCGGGCGAAGAAAACGTCGCCGAGCAGCAAGTCGTCCGAGGAAGAAATGGAAAAGGAAAGACAAATTAAAGCCGGGCCCGGGAAGGGAATAAAGGAGCAGGCCTGAGGGGAGGCGTCAGGAATGATGGTGAGGGGGAGGCTGAAAATGGGAGGCGGGGAAAAGCGCAGGCCGGCGGGGCCCGCGGAGAAAAAGCGGGGGACGCGCCAGAAACAACGCGAGGGGACCAGGGCTTCAAGGAAGGGGAAGGAAACAAGGAAGAAAACGAGGCCCGCTGAGAAGAGGGGGCGCGGCGCGGCCGGTGGGCTCCGAGGCCCGGGGAGAAGCGCGGAGAGCGGGCTGAGGGCGAGGCGCTGGGCGCGGCCGGCCTGAGAGGCCCGAAACCCGGCCCGCAAGAGGCGCCGCCTCGGCTCGGCCCGACCGGGGGCGGCGGGCCCGGGCCTAGTCGGGCTCCCTCTCGCCTCACACAATGGCCGAGGCATGCGGGCCGGGCCTGTACCTGCTCCAAGAGGCTGCTAGCCGACATGGCTCTCGGATCCTCGCGGGTGGCGACAGCGGTGGACTCTCGTCAGGGCGGCGGCGACGGCGGATGAGCCCTGGCGGCGGGAGCAGGCGGCGCGGTGGCGGCTTTTGTCCCTGACACTCGGGGGCCTCGGCGGACGCAGCGGAGACACAGCGCGCGGCTCGGGCTCCGGCTCCGACTCGGCGACGCTCTAGCCCGAGAGCTCAACGCCCGTCTCTATGCCTTTACGCGCGCTCCCGCCCCTCGCAGCCGAAATAAGGGCGCCGAGCGGCGGAGGCGGACGGCGCGCGCGGCGCGACGCTGACTCTCACATTCACTCACCCACGCGGAAGGGGCCCGGCGCGAAGCACTCCGGGAAGGAAGGAACGAGGCCGCAGTGCCCTCTGGTGGGCTGGAGGAGCGGAAGCGGCGAGTGCGGCCTCCCCGCCCCCACCGCCTCCGGATTGGGGCCTATAGGAAGGTGGGGGCGGCCAGGGTCGCGCCACGAGGTTTTGAATAACACACCTGGAGAGAGTAGCTTTAGCTTGAGAAAACCCACAAAAGCCGGTGTCTCAATGAAGAAGCGACCCCCGGAGCGCGAGAGACCTCAAGATAAACCTGCCTCCCAGCTGCAAATGGTACCCCACCCCCATGGGGGGGGACCCTGAGAGGGGTCGCAGCCCCCAGGGAAACTTCATGGGGGCCCTGCCCCGAGAAATTCACACCACCGCCACTGCCAGCAGGAACCTGGTTATCCTCCTCTGTTGGACTGCAAAAGAGTGCCCAGAGAACAAAAACATCCACAAAAAAATCTGGTACCCTGCAAAAGAGATTTGAATAACACACCTGGAGAGAGTAGCAGGGAGGACAATCTACAGCTCTTTTTTTAGGGAAGTCGTTGGCCACCGCGATAATCTGTTAAACTGTGGCCTTTATTTCGAAGAAAAACACACCTCATACATCTACACAAAATGTTCCGTGTACTTTCAACAAGTCCCAAGAATCTATAAATCTATGGACTTCAAGAGAGAATGTCCTTATCTGGGGAAGGAGAGAAATTAACTCTATTTGAATACCTGCTGTGGGTTAGGTTTTATTGATAGGTGCTTTCAAACATTTCAAAGGTAGCAGCACCTTCCAAATAATCTTCAGTCTCTCTGTTTGACAACTGGGGAAACAGAGAGGTCAAGCAATGTGCCCAAGGTCACAAAGCTATTAAATAGTCATGTGTACCTGACACTAAGAGAAACATAATAGTGTCCCTCCACCCCCCACAAGAAATCCTGTATTCAGGAATCAAAATCCAGAGGAGATCCATAATATGGGCAAAAGCATTTTTAATCAGCAGCAAACCCAAACTCATGCAGGGATATTTGATCCTAGGACAGCCCATCTCCTAATAGCTTTTATTATTGCAAATGATAGTAAACAGATAAATAATGCACTATTAAGGGTCAACCTGATACTATTCACTCTCTGGAAACAGGAGGCTTTGGTGGACTCTAGTAAAATAAATGATAACACAGGATCTTGGATTTTGCATTATGATTTTGCTCAAAGTGCTCAAAGCATTTTTTCTGCCCATAATCATATTTATAGTTGGAAAGAATAAGGTCAGGCACCAATATGTGATGGACTTCTGGTAGAGACAGTAAAATGTCAAGTATCAGAGCATAGATCCCAGAAAGGCAATAAAAGAAACCCAGTAATCCTTTTTTTTTTTTAAGATACTCAGCCAGTTAATCCCATAGCCCAGATTTTTGTATAAACTGTAAGCAGTTGCTTACACTTACCCTCGAAAGCGGTATGATACGATGAAAAGAGGGTTGACCAAGAATCATGTCCTGGGAAGGGAGGGACTAAATACTGGCCTCACCACCAGATTTGTAACATTAGGTAAATTACTAGACCTTTCAGAGATTCCCTCATTTGATAAAGGTAAAATAATATCTACCTAACAGTTTTGTTGTAAAGAAAAGGTTTAAAAAAACAACAACACAGAAACAAGTCTGGTACACTGCAGATTCTTTTCCTATAATCCATTAAGGGATAATAGTGAAAATTCCCTCCTTCCAATGACATTTCTAGTGCCTGAAATTTTTCTTACAGTAGTTCCCCCTTATCTGAGGTTTCACTTTCTATGGTTTCAGTTACCCATGGTCAACTGTGGTCCAGGTCAGATGATTCTTCGGACGTGTGGTCAGAAGATCAACAGTAGCCTAATGCTAGGTTACAATACCTACATCGTTCACCTCACATCATCTCATCACATAGGCATTTTGTCATCTCACATCATCACAAGAAGGGTGAGTATATTACAATATTTTGGGGGGTTACTATTTATTTATGACAAATATCCCACATCCATAATCCTCTCCTGTCAGAAGTTCTTTGAAATGATGCCATCAGCCTCGGCCAGTCAGAGGATGGAGTCATCTGACTCACCTAACCTGTGAATGGCCTTCCAGGTAGCATAGGTTTTTAACTGGCCAATTTTGGCACGCCCGGGTGGCTCAGTCGGTTAAGCGGCTGCCTTCGGCACAGGTCATGATCTCAGGGTCCTGGGATCGAGCCCTGCATCAGGCTCCCTGCTCAGTGGAGAGCCTGCTTCTCCCTCTCCCTCTGCTCCTCCCCACTGCTCGTGTTCTCTCTCTCAAGTAAATAAAATAAAGTCTTTAAAAAATATGAAATAACTGGCCATTTGAAACTGCCTGTCACCTTGTTAACCTCAGCCACGTTCATCTGGATGGACGTGTGCTCCTCAACGCTGATGACACAGTAGCTGGCAGAGCATTTCTGCAACAGGTACAGGTCCACAAACGTGCTGGCATCCTACTGCGTGTCCGAGATGTGCCTGCTGCCACCACCACGACCGCCAGTGCAGAAAGCTACAATTAGATATTTTTGAGAGACCACCTTCACATAACTTTTATTACAGGATATTATTATACTTGTTTTATTATTGTTGTTAATCTCTTGTGCCTAATTTATGAATTAAACTTTATCATTAAATAAATAAATAAACTTTATCATAGGTATGTATAAATAGAAAAAAAACAGTATATATAAGGTTCAGTACTGTCTGTAGTTTCAGGCATCCACTGGGAGATCTTGGAACATATGCCCTGTGGACAAAAGAGGACTACTGTAGTTCCTTTGCGGTTACTTTCTGTCCTCCAGGAGTTCCCAGGAGTTAAAATGCAAATATCCTTGAAGCAACGGTAATCTCTAAACCTGTATTACTTCTCCCGATTGGCTGTAACAGGCCCCTGAAGAGAACACACAAGACCGATCATTTAATCACTGAGAAAAGGGTAAGGAAGTCTGGAGTGTGGGGTCATCTTACTGGGATAGACCCCTCATGGTTTCAGAAAAGAAAACTGTCCTGGAAATGGGCCTGGGTTCTAGCCTCAGCTCTGCCACTGGGTGGATAAAACCCACAATACCTCTTTTAACAAGTATTTATTGAGGGCCAGGCAATGTGCTGGAGAGAAAGTCTTTTTTTTTTTTAAGATTTTATTATTATTATTATTATTGTTTATTTGACAGAGAGAGGCACAGCAAGAGAGGGAACACAAGCAGGTGGAGTGGGAGAGGGAGAAGCGGGCTTCCCGCTGAGCAGGAAGCCCGATGCGGGGCTCGATCCCAGGACCCTGGGATCATGACCCGAGCCACAGTCAGACGCTTAACAACTGAGCCACCCTTGTGCTCCTGGAGAGACAGTCTTAAGAGTTCACTTACCCCCAAAGCTTATAGACCAGGGAAAATGACAGTAAACAAAGAGTTATTCAATTACAGTTGTGCAAAGTGCAACGAGAAAGCACCAATGGAGCTAGCCTAGGCGGGGGTGGGGGTGGGGGTGGCAAGGATAACCAGAAATTAACCAGACAAGGAGGGAAGGGAAGTGTGGGAACCCTGTGTGCCAAGGCCCTATGTGGGAAGGAGCTTGGCACTGATGAGCAGAAAGAAGGCCAGCATGACTGGCACATAATGAGAGAGAGGGTGGCAGCAGATGAGACTGGAGAAAGAAGAAAAACAGGGACTTTAGTCATTAGCTGCAAATGATGATCAGCTAGGAGAGAGTTAATAGAAATATAGCAGTCTCAGGTTTATGTTTTAAGAAGTTCCTTCTGGTTACAGTGTGGGAAATAGATCTAGGAAGAAGAGAGTAGATTAGGAGTTAGAAGAGGATTGTAGGAAGTCCAGGCAAAAGGTAATCTTCTAATATAGTGGCAGTGAATACAGTTAGAAATGGACAAAATGGACATTTTTAGGAGGTAAAATGAGAGGTCTTGGTGATGGATTAGACTGGGAGAAGGGCACTAAAGGAGAAAGAGTTATCAAGGATGATACCTGATTTGATTTGAGCAATTGGGTGGATGAGGTGGCATTTTTTAACGTGGGGAGATTTATGGGAGTGGAGAAAGATCATAAATTGATCTTTGGACATGCTGGGTTTCAGGAGAACATAAAGTGTCAGATAGAAATATTCTGTAAACAAAGGGAAGGGGACACAGAGAGAAAAACATAGCTGGGAATACAACTCTTGGAATCTGTGGTGTAGAGATATGAGTGGAAGTGAAAGGAATCCATGCAATTTCCTCAGAAGGGAGGGAGAACAACAAAAGGTCCCACAGCAAACCAGAGAGATAGAAGGGGAGACAAGGAGAGTAAATCATTCCCTCACTCAGAACCTATTTCCAAGGCTGTAAAATAAGGATGTTGGATCAAAATAAATTCTAAGGTCCCTTCTGGTTCCGTTGTTTTAGACTTCTGGAAGGTAGAAACCAAAGTAGTCCTTCCAGATACATGAAATGAGGAGTGGGGATAAGAGAGAGAAAAAGAAGCAGCAAAGAGGACAGATTTTACATACTCTTCAGAATTGTGCTGGGCTGGGGCTGGGTCCTTGAGCTCTGGTTCTCAAACCTTTCCAGCCTTCAGGAATAATAGACCTCACAGCCCAAGTCACCCCCTTAGTAAGGCGGGAAGAGAGAAATGTTTATATCCTTCACACAACTGACAGGGTAAAACCCCATTTTTAAAGATTTCTGCTGGTTCTCTGTAGTCTACATAACACACAAGGTTTGCCACTCCCTGGCCCTATGTATTTCTCACCATGTACTTATGCCCCAGCCACACTGAACTTTTTCCCAAATACATGTTTTTTCTGGAACCCAGGGCTCTGCACACGCAGTTCTTTCTGCCTCAAATGCCCTTGTCATCTTGCCTACCAGCTCCTATCTCTCTTTGAGACCCTCATCAAATGATGCCTTATTTCTTCCCCCAAGCAGAAAGGTGCTCTATTCTTTGTTCACCTGTAATATTAGTCATATTTCCTTATTGTAACATTTTAGTGTATTAAAACTATCTGTTTACATCAATATTTATTTTTCTTTCGGAAGTTTTGGATTCAGTTGAGAATCTAATGGGAGTGATGAATTTTGTTCTTAGAAAAAGGTACATGCACCCAGATTTTTGCCAACAATCTCATTGAGCAGCCCCTTCCCCAAGCCCATCTATCCCATGGACCCCAGGTTAAGAGAGCCAAGCTTTGGGCTTATATATTGTTTCTCCAGTAAATCTAGGACTGCTTATAGGACAAGGAACATTTTTATGATTGATCTTTATATTCCAAAGCGAAGTAAATACTTGTTGAATTAATTTGTTACCTTGTTCATTTTCGAAATTCTCCCTAGTACTGTCAATCCCCATTTTATTAATGAAAATCTGGTAAGGCCAACATATATGTTAAAAAGTTAAGTGTGCAGGGGCACCTGGCTGGCTCAGTCAGAAGAGTATGTGACTCTTGATCTCCTGGTCATGAGTTCAAGCACTACACTAGGTGTAGAGATTACTAAAAATATAAACTTAAAAAAAAAAGTTAAATGTGCAGAGACTTAACTAGCTTAATTGAATGTTAAAAGAAAGGCACTGTGGGAATCCCAAGGTAGGTGGATGATTGGCTTTGTAATGTGCAGGTGTGTTTTATGACGGGTTGAATGGAAGCATGAAAAGAGCAATGTGAGAACAAGGCTAAAGGAAGAAAAGACTTGCAGCTGGGCCAGGTGGCCTTTGGACACTAGTAATTCACAGCTGTACAAATCCAAAAGCAGCAGCTGTTAGAGACCTCAAGGGCAGAGAAGAACAGTACCAAGAAAGGGCCTTGAAGATTCAACTCCAAGTCTAGAGGTAAGAGTTTCACCAGTTCTGCAGGAAAGGTAATGATAATATAATGAGTTTTCATAAAGCTAAATGTAGTCACTGTAAAAGGCTGTTCTTTATTCTGAAGTTATTTCTCTCCTATCTTTTTTTTTAAGTCAATAAATTTTTATTTAAGGAATTTTACATGTGATTCCTTCCGCTGCCAATCACCGTAGTTCCTGCAAAGTCAGAATCAGAATCTTCAAAATAGCCCTTTTAAAAAGAACTTGTTCAATCCACAGTTGTCACTGTCAGTCCCAAGTTATTTTAGCTGGGCTTCTTCGATCTCCACTTGAATATGGACATACTTCAAAAACTCCCCACCTGTAATCTTTGGGATCCAATGTCTTTACTTCAGGGTCCCGTTTCTCCTATCTTTTTGATGTAAAAATGCCCTTTCTTTTCAAATGATGCCAATAAGAGTTGGCCATTTAAAAAAATCCTTATTCGGTAAAATATAATGTCGGGAACCCCATGTTGATTCCTAAGATTTTTTTTTCTCTTTTATTGATACATGGGATCTAAAAGTCCAAGTAGCAGTGTGCTAAGGCACAGCTTAAGGTCTCAACGTAAGACAATCAGACAGAGAGAAAAATGGAGAGCAAACAAAATTTCTGGAGATAATGCCAAGGGGAAATGAAGCCAGGGAACCTTTGGAAGGGCTGGTTCAATTTTAGGTTTGTATCGAGAGAGAATAACTAAACCAATGAATGTGGGTCTGAACTATTTGTGACAACGCTTTACAGATAAATCCTTCCCTGGTCCTTGGGTGGGAACTACAGAGAACTTAAACAAGGCAAGTAAATGAGAAGTTGTGTCCAATTTGCTCAGAAATGCTAACCAGAGTGCCTCAGTCAATGGCAGAGTGAATTTAGCATTTCTGTAGCAAAGTAGTTCCTGGAGCAAGGGAGTATTAGCTTTTTGCTCAGTTAGCAAAGGCTTTACAGTGCTATCAATGTTCTATGGAGTACGGTCCCTGTGTAACAACTGGCACATGGACTTGGGTTCTGTACCATAGGACCTTTACAAAGAAGTGAAGGCGTTCTGGGACGCCTGAGTGGCTCAGTCGGTTAAGCATCTGCCTTTGGCTCAGGTCATGGTCCCAGGGTCCTGGGATTGAGTCCCACATCAGGCTCCTTGCTCAGCGGGGAGCCTGCTTCTCCTTCTGCCTGCCGTTCCTCCTGCTTGTGCTCTCTCTCTCTGACAAATAAATAAAATCTTAAAAAAAGAAAAAAGAAATGAAGCTCTAAGCAAGGACCCTGACACCAGCATCATTTCAAACAGGGCCATTAACAAAGTGATAAATCAGAGGCACTGGTTGGCTCTGTCAGTAGAGTGTGCAACTCAGTCTCGGGGTTGTGAGTTTGAGTTCCATATTGGGCATAGAGATTTCTTAAAAAAAAAAAAAAAAAAGTGCTAAGTCAGTACTTCCTGTGATGGACAGATGATCTGGGTTCTAAAATCCTTCAGTAAATAAACTTTCCCTTCCTCCAGTACTTCCTCTTGGGAACCCTGGCGAGATGGGGGAATGGGACTTGCTGCCCAGCACAGATCACAAAATCTTACAAGCTACCACTGCTCCAGATCTCCGCAGTCCTATCTAAGCTGCAGCCTGATCAAGACCCAGTCCTACAACTGAAAATTTTAACTTTAGTAACTAAACATGTTATCAAATAAAACACCGTTATTATATGATTCATTGAAGGGCTCCTTTTAGATATTAAGTTTCTCTAGTAGTTTAAAGACTGTTTAATAAATTTAATGAGTTACAATTATTCAAATGTATCTATTGTTTAGGGTAGAATATAAATATGTTTCTTCATTGTAAAATGAAGTAAATAATGCAATCCACCACATAGGATTGTTGTGAGGATCAAATGGGTTAACATATGTAAAGTACTTAGAACAATGCTTGATACATTGTTCCCCTTCAGTGAGTATTGGCTATTTAGTATTCATACATCAAATACTTGTTCAGCTTCTACTACAAGTCAGGCACTGTTCTAGGGCCTGTAGAAACAGCAGTGACAAAGAGACAAGAAAGATTCCCTGCTCTCATGGAGCTTCCATTCTAGCTTGGGGAGCAAAAAAAAAAGTATGTCAGATACATAAGACAGGGTAAAGAAAACTAGAAAGCATAGTGCAGGGGAAGTTGCCATTTTTCATAGTGTGGGTGGTCAGGGAAGTCCTCTCTGATAAGGTAACATGTGACCAGAGACCTGAAGGAAGTGAGGAAATAAGCTTTGCAGTTATCTGGAGGAAGAGTGTTCTAAGAGATTACTGAATCAAAAAAAAAAAAAAAAAAAAATAGGCTATCAAATAAGAGGGTCTAAGTCTATAATAGGGAGTGACAGGGTCACATTGTGTAGAAACCATGCCCCACCAGAGACAGGCCTCAGTTCCAGACAAGGGCTGCTATGAGGAAATGTGGACCCAGTGTTGTCAGATCTTCTAGGTTTTTTGTTTTTTAAGAAAAACTGTATCTTGAATTTTTCATGTGAACTGTCGTAATGTTTGAAAGGCATAAATGCATTTATATGTTCATCAAAAGTCATGGACAAGAATGTTCAGAGGCACTATTTATAATAGCCCCAAACTGGAAACCCCCCAAGCAACCATCATTAGAATGGATCGGCTATGGCACAGTTACAGTTTCTGCACAGCAGTGAGAAGGAACCAGCTACAACTTCACACAACATCCTGGGTGAATATCACAACATAACATTGAATGAGAAAATGTTCGGGGCGCCTGGGTGGCTCAGTCAGTTAAGTGTCCGACTCTTGATTTTGGCTCGGGTCATGATCTCAGGGTCGTGAGGTCGAGCCCCCTGTCAGCCCAGCATGGAGCCTGCTTGAGATTCTCTTTTCCCTTTCCCTCTCCCTATGCCCCTCCCCGCCCCCACGTGTGTGTGTGTGTGTGTGTGTGTGTGAGAGAGAGAGAGAGAGAGAGAGAGAGAGCACATGCTATCTCTAGCTCTCTGAAAGAAAATAAGAAAGGATGAAAGGAAGAAGGAAGGAAGGAAGGAAGGAAAAGAAAAAGAAGGGAAGGGAAGGGAAGGAAAAAGAAAAGGCCAGTCACAGAACAGTTCAAAAACAGGTAAAACCGAGCTATGGTGTTAGAGAGCTAGATGGTGGTTATCCTGGTTGGGTGAGGTGCTGCTAACTTTTTTTTTTTCTTAATCTGGTAGCTGATTTAATGGGTATGTTCAGTTTAATTTTATCAAATTGTACAGTCATCTGTGCACTTTCCTCTATACATTTATATTTCATAAAAAGTTAACAAAAACGTGGGCCAAAGTCTCAGGAGAATCAGGGCTCTGGGCCTCCAGTTTGCTCTGTAATACATAGATTTCTTTAGAGGGAACAGCAGAGTAGCTTTTAAAAAAACAAACTTATACTTCAGAATGCAAGTAAACCCTTTCTGTATATGCTTTCTTTAGAAGCTCCTACAAAGTCCATTGAGGAACTTGTCTTTCCTTCTGGGTCATTACCCACCCTCACATTTACCCTTAGATGTGATCCAATACTATTGTTCATTCTTGTTCTCAAACTAGAAAAATAAATTCCTGTATACCATATTACTAGCCATAACTATCAGTAAAAGTACAGAATTGGAAACCATAGATGCAAGAGGAGAACCCAGAGGAAATTTCCAAGTAGGCTGTAGTCTACTATAGGCTGAGAGGCTCATAAAACATAACAGAAATTTCAGGTAGTTGTGAAGAGGCAGTAGGAATCATACTGGGCTGAAATAATCTATCCAGGAAACAGGCATGTCTTAGCCTGGGCCATGGGTCATAGGTAGAGAATCAGTTGGATATAAAAGATAGGCTTTAGGGGCACCTGGTTGGCTTATTTGGTGGAGCATGCAACTCTTGATCTCAGGGTTGTGGGTTCAAGACCCACAACCGATGTAGAGATTACTTAAAATCTTATTTTTTTAAAGATTTTATTTGAGAGAGAGAGAATACGAGTTGGGGGGAGGGGCAGAGGGAGAGGGAGAAGCAGGCTCCTCACTGAGCAGGGAGCCCAATGCAGGCCTTGATCCCAGGACCCTGGGATCATGACCTGAGCCGAAGGCAGATGCTTAACCTACTGAGCCACTCAGGTGCCTCCCCTCCCCCAAAAAACACAGGTTTTAGATAGTCACTGCACAAACACATCCCAAAGGTGCTTCAATTCAGGTGATTGATGGAGTTGAGGAAGCTGTTTTAGGTAATGAAGACTGCAGACTATGGATGTATGCTGAGGTTTGGGTCTTGGGGGGTTCCTTGAGAAAAATGATTGTCTCAAGAGTTATTGACATGGTAGAAAGAATCACTGACATGGCAGAATTTAAGAACCAAATCAACTTTGGCTCCCAAAAGCTAGGGCTAGGGAAGTAGGAGTATGGATAAAGAAGTTAGAGGAAAGTAGAACCTTCTAGAGGAAGTCAAATTGTATGTATCAGGACTAAGAAAGTTGTTCCTGGATTGGGAAGGAATCCTGGAAAGGACTCAATTAGGGCTCCCTAAGAGAAATTCCAGGGGCAGAGTCTAAATCTAACAGAACTGATACCTTGTCTAGCGCAACAACCTTGGTTGTTATTGTTATAAATTAGACCATGCAAGAATTTCCCCAAGAGGTATCCTAGGGGTGAGGGAATCTGTGATCAACTGTACTGGGTAAGTTGTCTGAAAATGCAGGGACTAGCCTAGTTTCTGACTTTCTTCTCAGAGAGGACTCTTTGCTCAGGAGCATTGCCCAAAGTGAATCACAACCTCATGCCTATTTTCACAATTCAACCTTTCGTTTATCCTTTCCACCTCCTAATGGTACTAAAACCTGGACCAATTATAATTCAGTGAACTAGTAATTACATAGTTCATGCTTGATTACACTATCTTTATAATCAGATGTTACCAATACCAGTATTTCCCACCACACTTACCTTAGTGCCTTTCATGAAATGGGATAAAATGCCACCACTAAAAAGAGTCAGACCACCTGAACTGAATATCAATTTCCAAGGTATGTGTATTAACATTGGTCTTCCTTCCCTAATGTGGACAGATGTATGAAAGAAACTTCACGTGAAGTGGCTTTGAATCTTGAAAATTCAAGTATATTGTACATTTTTACTTTAGAATAACTGGGAGTTGTTTTGTTTTAGGGGTGGGAGCAGGGAAGGCGCCTGAAAATTGAAAGGAGGAAAAGAACGAGGCAGGGACAGAACCAAGGTGAGACGGTTGCACATTGACTCCAAGGCCTTTATGGAAACCACATGGCAGGAAGGCTGGGGGCATTTACCTTCTATCAGCTAAACTCCAGTCAGGCACTGGATTCCTGTGATGGAAACTCAGAGAAGCTAACGCATGACTTGGCTTTTTCCAGTGGGGTACTCTCTGGACACTGCCCATGCTGCTGACTCCGCCTAGCTCTGGAGGCAGAAGCAGCAAGAGACTAAGGATTTTTTCCCCCTCTTATATAAGTAAGCCCCACCACTTGAAAATGGAGTACCAAAAAAACTAGCCAAAATGATCTCTCCTAAACTAGCTCAAGTGTACACCTTCTCCAGTAAGTACTCCCGTCACCCACCCCCTCCCCAGGTCAGGTTAGGTGCCTGATCCTTTGTTCTCTCAGCTCCCGGCCAGTAGCTCCGTGGCTGCACTAACCCCAATATGATGATGCTTCAGTATCTCACTAGAAAAGGCTTAACTTTTTTGCGTCTTCTGTAGTCTGCTGAAACCTATGGACCAATTTTCAGAGTAATGTTTTTCAATGCACGAAATAAAATACATAGGGTTACAAAAGAAAACAATTATATTGAAATATAGTTCTTAACTCCAGACAACTTCTGAAGTATGAAGTCCTTGAGTGCAGGAACTCTGTCTTCATCTCCGTACTGCTAGTGCCCAGCACAAAGCCTGGCACATAGATGGTACTTATAAATGTTTATTTAATGAATGAACAGAAAGATAGATGGCTCCTGCCAAGTCAGCCTGAGGAATGATTCACTGCAACTGCTTGTGCACATACCAACGGCTTGCATATTTTTCCCACTGTCTGAGATCATTTAGACCAGGGCTCTGAGGACACCCCCACTCAACAATGGGTAGCACAGCAGTGAGCAATAATGACAGGCTATTGGAAGACCAGGAAAACAACAAAGCTCATGTATTTCCACAAGCCAGAATATTCAGATAGTGAAAGTAAACAGGTTCTGTCTTCAGGAGGAGGAGATCTCTTGACCTTGGAAGCATGATGCTCACACTGCTTTAAAACACTACAGACAGCTGAAGGAGGAAAGAAAGGAACCTGAGCTAGTGTGTGGTGTTCTCCAGAGCGCCTCCTCTGTCCTGAATTGGACCACCCATCTCTGGGAAAGCGGAAAGTATCCCTAAAAACCAAGATAGGCACATGGCATGTGCCTTTCTAGGTTCGAGTAGCAGTTTTAGGCTTAGATAGAAATTCTGTTTTTGTTTATGTACCATCAGAAAACCTAAAGAGGCAACAATAAAAGCCAGTTCCCTCACTAAAGGGCCAAAGGTTTGTTCTAAGCTGATTGCTACATCTATTAAACATTTTGAAGAGAAAAGTAAAACCCCAGACAATTTTAGAGCTGAAAGCCACAACTATATGGGGTTCAGAAATTTCACCCTTAAGGCTTTTAAGATTGACCCTCCCAAGTTAGAGGGCTTCTCTAGCTATTAAAGCCATCTGAGGGATGGCAGAACGGTTTTCACTTGCTTGACAACAGGGTTTCCAACATCTGTTGGAAGAAACATGGCTTCAGGTGGGTGCCTTCTCTAAAAAAAAGGCGCGGGGGGGGGGGAACTATAGGTCAAAGTTTTGCTTTTAATTAAAAAACAAAAAACAAAAAACCTCCCACTCCTAAGGTGTGTGCTATCTTTTTTGACCTCATTTTCCTTTAAATTGTCTGCAGTTTCCCTATATTTGTCCTAGTGCAGTAAACAATGCAATCAAAGAAATAAAAACCAGGATCCACTCTTGCCCCAAACACTGAAGATGGTCAAAGAGCAGGAATCACAGCACGGAAAATGGCCCAGCTCTAAATATACAAACAACATTAAACAAAAAACAAAACAAAACAAAAAACCTCAAGATATTATTATTGACATTCCTGGTACATTTCCTATAATATAATGTTGCAGACAATGCTTCTTTCCCAGGGAGTCCAGCTCGCTCAGGAGGAGACATCTACTTAGTGCCTCAGGATAGGCTGGGGCTGTTGAGTCTTCCCTGCCAAGCCTAAGGTTTTTTTATGAGCTTAATATCTTACAGAAACATCTGTGGTATAAATGGTATAAATGAATCTAAAAGAGGATGAAGGCAGGCAGGCACCTGTCACTGTTCTCCAAATCAGCCAAAAAGCTGAAGAGCGTGGGATCCAGGAGACAGATGCCATTAACAATTGAGGGATGGAGGGTAGAACAAGAGGAAGCACCAAATGAGTGGCTGCTTTTGGTTCCAAAGCCAAAAAAGGGCCCCACCAAAAAGGGCAGCTGGTCTAGATGAGGAATTCCCCTGCGCCTGGAGTCATGCAATAAAAATGATGGCCTTGGAGCCCCACCCCCACGACAGCCACAGTCCAAGAACCAGAGAAATTTACACCACATCACATAGTTTGCAAATGAATGGACTGATCCTAGTTTAGGAGGGTTAAGTGCTTTGACAAAGTTGGGGAAGGGAGGGAAGGTGAGCTTGAATCACAAAGCCTAGCTGTGACAACCGGGGATTTCTATTTCTACAAAGCCACGGCCTCTAGGCCCCTGATGCCACTTGGTCCATGGAGATGTACCCTTCCACTTATTACTGGCCTCTCCTAAAAATGGCACCCATGGTAATAACCCTTAGAGATATCAAGAGGCATCAGTTGCACTTCTGGAGCTAAGATAATTTCCTTGCCCCATCCTGGCCAAAGCACTTCCCTTTTTAAGCTGCTGCTGGCATATGCCACCTTCCCCTCCAAGCATAGGTCAACTTTCTTTCCTTTCAGAGTTTCGCACCGGCCTCTGAGGGCTCTTTCCAGGATACAAAATAAAGTATCTTTCTGCTTCCATGTGTGGGTGGGTTGCCTTCCAGATCTGCCTTCCAGAGTTTGGTCAATGCACCTTTACAAAAATAAAACCACATGCGTGCACAGACAGACTAGCCTGGAAAGGGCTTTCTGGACACGGTTTCTGATTATCTTGATGCCTCCCTTAAAAGAAATAACTTTCTTGGTGTAAAAGGATTAGGACATTGAGTGACCTACTCTCAACTTCTGGAAGGACAGCTTGTTTTTGTCCATTTTTCAATAAGGGGGTGGGAGGAACCCAACATTTTCAGTTACAACAATGAGATTTTGTTTAAAAAAAAAGGATCCTATGTGGAAATGAGTGGGACAATGATAAAAATAAACAAATAATTAAAATTCCAAACCAAAACATATCTCCTGGCCCCGACATCCCCAGTTAATCCTCTAAGACCACAATTTCCACATTGTGGACTTGATGCTGGTGGTCTTCCATCTCAGCCACAACTTTCTCCTCAGTCCTCAGCTCTGTCTCCAGAATGACTGCTTTGCCCTCAGTATCCTCAGCCTCTGGGTCTGGGGCTGGGTCAATCTCAATGATGGTCTGCCCATCCTCCGAGGTGCTTTCAACAGCCTGGATTGCTGAGGTCAGGCCGGACTCCATGGCCACCAGCTCCACGGGGCTCACCATGGTGGTCATGTTGCCCAGGGTACTCCCATCCTGCATGGCGGTGGAGCTTAGCAGTGCCAAGCTAGATGAAGGGTGGATGGTCACTGTGTCTGGTGAGCTGCTCTTGGCAGAGGAGACCACTGTGGCATAGCGGAAGAGCTGAGGGCCAGAAGGCAGTGTGTGAACAGTCACAGGACTGGAGCCCTGGCTGAGGGTGGCCACTGGAATATTGCCCATGGAAAATGACTGGCCCACTGGGGTGATGGTGATGGGCGAGATGACTGTGAACTGAGGCTGCTGGACCGGAGGAGAAGGGCTCAGGACTGTGGTGGAAGCTGGCCGCTGGAGTCGGGGCCTTTTTGGAGGCTTAGGAGTGCTCACAGGCATCAGTACCACATTTTGAACCGTCTGGGATTTCAGCCTGTGATCCTGAGCTTGCTTCTTCTGCTCTTCCAACTGGCGTTCCAACTCTGTGGAAAAAAAAAGACAGACTTTGTGTGGAGAGAAGTATATTCTTGGGAACAGTGAATGGAGTCAGGAAACCTGAGGTCTTGTCCTGGTTTTGCCACTATATAGCTTCATTGTTTTCTTTCTTTTTTTTTTTTAAGATTTTATTTTATTTATTTGACAGAGAGAGAGACAGCAAGAGAGGGAACACAAGCAGGGGGAGTGGGAAAGGGAGAAGCAGGCTTCCCACGGAGCAGGGAGCCCGATATGGGGCTCGATCAACCCGAGCCGAAGGCAGATGCTCAATGACTGAGCTACCCAGGCGCCCCTAGCTTCATTGTTTTTCAAAACAAGAAACAAAACTGGATGATTTTTAAAATCCCTCCAGCAATTACATTTCATTGTGTGATTATAGGCAGGGCAACAATTCAGAATCATTTTCAGGCTGTGATTCTATTACTATAGCTCAACCCTAGAAGCTCCTGTGGCATTTTGTCACCTATCACCAAAATGCAAACCAAAGAAGCCTGCAGTTGATCACGCAGCTTACAGATGCCTTCCCTGGATCTACAGATGAAAATAAGGAATATTTGCACAATCCCTTTGGAACTAACATGGACTACAGAGGAGCTACAGTGGCTGCTCCAAAAAACAGTGATTCCCAAACTGTTCTTCAAGGCAGGATCACCTGCTGGTGACCTTAGTCTACCAAATGGCCTTAGTCTACCATTAGCACCCAGAGAAGTCTACAGAAAGTTACAGAGGAAGTCCCTAAGAATTACAGAACTAAAAGAGGTCTTAAGAGTTCTAACACATTCATTTTAACTGGTACCCAGAGAGGTAAAGTGACTTACTTAAAGTCTCAAAGCTTGGGCCAAAACAAAAGTCTTCTGATGGCCAACTTGATGGCTTTTCCACCACAATACGTCTATCACTATCCCTCTCCCAATGTACAATCCAACCCTGGTGACCACTGGTGAGTCTGGTTCTACACCAGAACTTCTTCTATTGCTTAGAACCTGAGAAGCATTCAATAAATAATCAGTTACATCTGGAGAGCACTTTGCTCCTATGGAACACCAAGAGCAAATCAATTCCTTGCTTGGAATAAAAGGAGTAGGTAGGGATCAAGAACACATTAAAAAAATTTTTTTTTTCATTCAAAAATTTTTAAATACTGCCTCATAAGTTACAAAATACTGCATTTTTTTCCATTACCAGTAGTAACCAAAGAAATATAAACCTCAAGACTGGTGGCTCAGTTAGTTAAGTGTCTGCCTTCAGGGGCGCCTGGGTGGCTCAGTCATTAAGCATCTGCCTTTGGCTCAGGTCATGATCCCAGCATCCTGGGATCAAGCCCCGTGTCAGGCTCCCTCCTCAGCGGGGAGCCTGCTTCTCCCTCTCCCACTCCCCCTGCTTGTGTTCCCTCTCTCACCGTTTCTCTCTGTCAAATAAATAATTAAATCCTTAATTTAAAAAAAAAGTGTCTGCCTTTTGCTCAGGTCATGATCTCAGGGTCCTGGGATCGAGTCCTGCATCAGGCTCCCTCCTCAGCTGGGATTTTTTTCCTCCCTTTCCCCCCCCCCCCCCCCCCCGCTCATGCTCTCATGCGCACACTCTCTCTCATAAATAAATAAAATCTTTGAAGAAGATAACAATTACATCTATAATTTTTTAAAAAGTTAAATCAGAGAATATTATAAATAATAACATCAAATGTTGGTGTGTTCAAAATGGTGACATAATCTTGGAAATTTGGCAACAGGTCATAAAAATCCATAAAACAATTTTCAATACCATTTAACTTGAAGCTTAGTTCTGGGAAGTAGTTTAAAAGGACATAAAAAGAGAAAGTCATATTCATACAAGTTCACTGCAACAAAATAAGCTACCGAAGAAAAGTTTGAAAATTTAAATGTCATCCCTAGAAGAATGTCTAAGTAAAGCACTGTGTAGCAACTTGGGAAAATAGTAATATGTCACAGTAAAAAAAGCAGAAAACAAAACTTTATGTATACTATGATTAAACCTATCTAAAAAAAATAATATGGACAAAGAACCAGAAGCCCACATTCTTAACAAAAACCATTTTTTGGATGGTGTGAAGTTTCAAGGTGAAAGCACTGGATTAGGAGTAAGAAAGCCAAGTTCTATTCCAGGCTTCATTGCCAAGTACTGATGTGGCCCCAAGGCAAATCATTTATACTCTTTGTGACTCCGGTTCATCTATAAAATAGGGATAATAGCCTCTAACATTCTTTTTTTTTTTCTTTTAAAGATTTTATTTATTTATTTGAGAGAGAGAGCACATGAGAGGGGGGAGGGTCAGAGGGAGAAGCAGACTCCCTGCTGAGCAGGGAGCCCGATGCGGGACTCGATCCTGGGACTCTAGGATCATGACCTGAGCCCAAGGCAGTCGCTTAACTAACTGAGCCACCCAGGCGCCCTCTTTTTTTTTTTTTAATATTTTACTCATTTATTTGACACAGAGAGAAAGAGTACAAATAGGCAGAGTGGCAGGCAGAGGGAGACAGAGAAGCAGGCCTCCCGACGAGCAGGGAGCCCGATGCAGGGCTCAATCCCAGGACCCCGGGACCACGACCCAAGCCAAAGGCAGAGGTTTAACCAACTGAGCCACCCAGGCGCCCCAGCGTCTAACATTCTTAGGAGGATCAAATGAAAAGGGTCTCAGGGTACTCAGTAAATGAGTTTTTTTTTTTTTTAAGATTTTATTTATTTATTTGAGAGAGAGAGAATGAGAGAGAGAGAGAGAGAGCATGAGGGGGGGAGGGTCAGAGGGAGAAGCAGACTCCTCGCTGAGCAGGGAGCCCGATGCGGGACTTGATCCCGGGACTCCAGGATCATGACCTGAGCTGAAGGCAGTTGCTTAACCAACTGAGCCACCCAGGCGCCCCTGAGTTTAAAATATATACTGGGTATAAAAGTAAGTTTAAGACAACATAAATTGTTCTTCTCTTACCAAATAATCTTGCCTTTTGACTTCATGACTAACTATGATATATTCTATATCATTCAAAGCTGATAATCCATGCCTCTGACTTATTTTATATTTTTCACCTGCTTTACCCAAAACCTTTTCTTGATTCTCTCTGGGTATAAGTGACAACTCTCTTTGTTCTTCCACCATACCTGCCTCAGTTACAAAGCTGAGTACTTTTTGCACTTATTTCTATGTCTGCTTTCCCTTGAGTTCCTTAAAGACCATGTAGAGAGTGAGGCTGTCTTAGTCAACATTATATTTTTACAACCTAGTTTGGAGACAGTGAAAATTTTTTTTTAAGATTTTATTTATTTATTTGTCAGCAAGAGAGAGAGCACAAGCAGGGGGAGCAGGAGAGGGAGAGGGAGAAGCAGGCTCCCTGCTGAGCAAGGAGCCTGATGCGGGACTTGATCCCAGGACACTGGGATCATAGCCTGAGCCGAAGGCAGACGCCCAACCGACTGAGCCACCCAGGCATCCCAGAGACAGTGCAAATTAAGTACTTGATAAAAAGAGTTAAATTATTCATGGGCTCATAATTTCTGATTACCACAAATAATGGAGAAGGTGATAACTTAATAGTTATCAAAAGATCCAGGGGTGCCTGAGTGGCTCAGTCGTTAAGCGTTTGCCTTCAGCTCAGGTCATGATCCCAAGGTCTTGGGATCGAGCCCCGCGTCGGGCTCCCTGCTCAGTGGGAAGCCAGCTTCTCCCTCTCACGCTCCCTCTGCTTGTGTTCCCTCTCTCACTGTCTCTCTCTCTGTCAAATAAATAAATAAAATCTTAAAAAAAAAACAAAGATGCAATATCAATAATGTAACAAAAACAAAGGCCAATTTGTCTCTTCTGCCACTAATATTACTGGATTAATGGAGAAATTGAGCAGATATCTTAATCCTCCAAAAGATACAGAAGGACCATGATGAGGAAGGAAGGAAGGAAGGAAGGAAGGAAGGAAGGAAGGAAGGAAGGAAGGAAGCCAGTCCCAACAGAAGTCCACAAAGAAATGGCAAGACTCAAGGATATTAGTATAATATCACCTAAGAAGAAACAAGTTATACGCACCTGTCAGAGTATAGAGAAACTGCTCTTCTCCCTGCTCTACTTGGTTCCTTCTGTTGTCCAAAACCTTCTTCACTGTGTCCATTAGGCCAAATGTATGTGCTACATTGTTGAGAACAGCAGCATCTATTTAAAACAAAGACATGCCCGTCAAGTTAAAACAGAAGTGTTTCCCTAGCTCTCTGTTGTACTGTGTATAAATATGAGACAACCCAGAAATGATGGTACTATTCTAATTGCATTTTTAAAAATTTTGGCAAAGATAAAAAAAAATTTTTTTTGGCAAAGATTTATCACATGCATAAATTAACTTTGTTATAACTTTATACATCTTTCCATATAAATAAATATAAAAATAAAAAAATCTTGCATCTGGTTGTAAGTTCTGACTTCTGGTTTAGAAAACATGGTCACTGTGTTAGATAGAGCTAAGTTTGAATCTAAGTTTTATGGTTTCCTCCTATCTGTGTGAATCTGGATAAGTCATTTCACTCCTCAGTTTTCTCATCTGAAACAAAAGGGCCTAATAATACTTATCCGGCAAGACAGACACAAAGACTAGAAATATCATATTTTAGGGGCACCTGAGTGGCTCAGTTGGTTAAGTGTCTGACTCTTGATTTCAGCTCAGGTCATGATCTCAGGGTTGTGAGATCGAGCCCCACATTGGGCTCTGCCCTTGGCGTGAAGTCTGCTTGTCCCTCTCCCTCTCCTCCTCCCCGTGCTTGCTCTCTCTCTCTCAAATAAATAAGTAAAATATTAAAAAGAAATAGCATATTTTAGGGGCGCCTGGGTGGCTCAGTTGCTTAAGTGATTGCCTTCGGCTCAGGTCACGATCCTGGAGTCCCGGGATTGAGTCCCGCATCAGGCTCCCTGCTCAGCGGGGAGTCTGCTTCTCCCTCTGACCCTCCCCCCCCATGTGGTCCCTCTCTCTCTCTCTCAAATAAATAAATAAATAAAATCTTTAAAAAAAATAGCATATTTTAAGTGTCAAACATGGGAACTGGCATGCAATGTTATTCATAGTGTTATCTCTGTTCCTCTTTATACAAAACTTCTTGAAAGCATTGTCAGTAGTTGTGGTCATTACTTCCTTAACTCAGACAACTTCTCCACCTACAATTCTCTTCCACAGTCATCTCATCCAGTTTCATGCTTTTAAATAACATGTACATGCTGAGAACTCCCAGATGCAGATCTCCAGCCCTCACCTCTTTTCTGCGTGCCAGATTCATACTTCCATCTAGCTGAGTGACATCTCCATTTGAAGGCCTCATAATCATTTAGCAAGTCAAAACTAACTTTTTTCTTTCTTTCTTTTTTATTTTAAGTAAGCTCTACGCCTAACATGGGGCTTGAACTCATGACCCTGAAATCACGAGTCACATGCTCCACCCACTGAGCCAGCCAGGTGCCCCAAGTCAAAACTAACTTTGAGGGGTGCCTGGCTGGCTCAGTCACAAGAGTATGTGACTCCAGGGCGCCTGGGTGGCTCAGTCGGTTAAGCGCCTGCCTTTGGCTTAGGTCATGATCCCAGGGTCCTGGGATCGAGTCCCACATCGGGCTCCTTGCTTAGCGGGGAGCCTGCTTCTCCCTCTGCCTCTTCTGCTCCCCCTGCTTGTGCTCTCTCTCTGTCAAATAAGTAAATAAATTCTAAATAAATAAATAAATAATAAATAAAATAAATAAATAAAAGATAAATTTAAAAAACCAGTATGTGACTCCTGATCTCAGGGTTGTGAGTTCCAGCCCTACACTGGCCATGAAGCCTACTTTAAAAAAAAGCACAAACAACCAACTACTAACTGTACTAACTACAACTCTCTCGGTGATCTTCATCTCAGGAAATGGTGTCACCATTCATGGCTCAGGCCAAAAATGTATGAGTCATCCTGGATTTCTGTCTTTCTCTTTTACCCTACATCCAATCCATCAGCAAAACTTGTTCTGTTCCACACTCAAAATATATCCCCAATATGATCACTTCTTTCCAGGTCTACCACTATCTACTCTAATCCATGCCACCATCATCTCTTGTCTGGAGTAGTTCCTTCAGGAGTCTCCCAACTGATTTCTTTTCTTTTCTTTTTTTTTTAAGTAGGCTCCATGCCCAATTGAATTGGGCTTGAATTCATAACCCTAAGATCAAGAGTTGCACTCTCCAACAACTGAGCTAGCCAGGCACCCCTCCCAACTGATTTCTTGCCCCATACAGTCCACTCTCCATATAGCAACCAAAGTGATCTTTTAAAAATATAAAAAAATACACAATTATATTAAAAATATAAAAATATAAATAAATCCTTATCACTTCACTCCCCTGCTCAAAATCACTATGATGGCTTACTGTCACCTTAAAATAAAACCAAAGTTCTAACCAAAGCTTATCTAAACTGTCTTCTCGGGTGGCTCAGTCAGTTAAGTATCTGCCTTCGGCTTGGGTCATGGTCCCAGGGTCCTGGAATCGAGCCCCACATCAGGCTCCCAGCTCAGCAGGGAGCCTGCTTCTCCCTTTCCCCCCTGCTCCTGCTTTCTCTCTCTCTCTCTCAGATAAATAAATAAAATCTTAAAAAAAAAAAAAATACTAAATAAACTGTCCTCTTTATTCCTCTCCAACCTTATATCACCTATCACTCTCCTATACCCTAATACACTGTGGCTGCCTCAGAGCTTCTATAATTCTTTGAACCTATGAGGCCCATTGCAACTTCAAGGTTTTTGTTCCTTCCGCCTGAAATGTTCCTTCTCCCAGCTCATCACATGGCTAGCTTCTTCAATTCAGGTCTCTGCTTAAATGCCACCTCCTTAGGGAGGCCTTCCTTGATCATCCTATCTAAAAGAGTCATCCTTGCTTTCTATATTATTTGCCTATTTTTTCCTCCAAGAATATAAAAAAAAGATTCTACTATAAAGTTTAAGTGTATTTATATAATGTATGAATTATAAAGAGGTAATAAGACACAAATAACAAATCTAGGAACTCACACACAAGCTTATGAGATACTATTATGACTTGTCTTTTTTTTTTAAGATTTTATTTATTTATTTGATACAGAGAGACACAGCGAGAGAAGGAATACAAGCAGCGGGGGCGGGAGAGGGAGAAGCAGGCTTCCTGCAAAGCAGGGAGCCTGATGTGGGGCTCGATCCCAGGACGCTGGGATCATGACCTGAGCTGAAGGCAGATGCTTATTATGATTCTTTTTTTAAGTAAACTCTACCCCCAACGTGGAGCTCAAACTCTGACCCCAAGATTAAGAGTCACATGCTCCACCAACTGAGCTAGCCAGAAACCCATCATCACAACCCTTTTGTATCAGATGATTAGAACATCCTTTTACATTATGCACAGCAGCAAGTACCCTATGGGTATTCAGAAACAGCTGTAAGTGCACACAATAGTTCTGGAAACCTTAAACTGATAGAATATGAGACTTGTCTAAAACCAGGTAACTTTCTCCAATTTTCAGACTCTATCTATCTATATGTAATAGAGAGAGAGCCTGCTTTCTGGCACCATTTATAAAGGCAAAAATTACCTGTGGAAAAGCATGACCAGACCTGAGTTCAAAACCTTATTATGAACTATGGACACGTAACTTAACTTTTATAAGCCTTAGTTTCCTAATCTGTAAAATGGGGATAATAATACTTATACCCCAGTGTTTTCATGACACTAACAGGATCTGCCTACAGTTGTTAGTGTTCAGTAAAATAACCACTGTTGTTAAAATTAGTGCACTTACCTGTGACCTGGAAGGGAGCCTGAATGAGCCGCTGCTGAACTCCCCTGAGTAGCTCCTCTATTTCCTTCTGTATATTGCAGACAACCTCTTCCATCAGCCCTACATCAGCTATTCCTTTCCAGAACATCAAAGTGTCCTCTGACACAAGAGGGATAAGACAGAAGATAAACAAGGGATGCTACACATACTTAGGCAAATCTCTACAAGTTAAACTCAAAATTATTTCAATTTGAAATGATTTCTTGTTGGGCCATTTCTGGGAAAAAGGAAGAAGTTTTTGGAATATTAGCTGCCCCCCTTAGTTGGTACCCAATTATTTGCCCTCTTCAGCAACATAGGGACTTGAGATAATTGCCTCAATTTGTCATGGCTCTGGCTATAGGGAGCAGGTCATCTTCCTCTAATAAAGATATTAAATAAATATTAAATATTATTTATTTAAATAATTTAATTTAAAATTAAATAGTATTTAATATCTTAAAAGTTAAATAATAAAGATATTAAATTAAAGATATACAGGCGAGCCTTGTACAACATGGTGTGAACTGTGAGGGTCCACTTATATACAGATTTTTTTCAATAAATACAGTACAGTGATGTACTGTATTTTTTAAATTAAAAAAATTTTTTCTTATGATTTTCTTAATAACATTTTCTTTTCTCTAGTTTACTTCATTGTAAGAATACAGTATATAATACAGATAATATATAAAATATGTTAATCAACTATGTTATTGATAAGGCTTATAGTTAAGTTGGGGGGGGCAGGGGAGTCAAGTTATACAGGGGTTTTCCCCTGCACAGGAGGTTGGTGCCCCAAACCGCCACGTTGTTCAAGGGTCAACTATACTCCCTCTAGTCCTATACTTACAAAATAAAATAAAACAGCTGAATAGGTGGGATGATAAGCTCTCTGAGGGCAGAGGCTTTGTCTTTTCATCTATGTTGGCAACAGTGCTAACTAAAAATAGGCAGCAATAAATATTTTTCAAGTGAATTAATGAATGGAGGATGATGTGAAACCCCCCTGGTCCCCTCTAAGTGAATCATCATTAGTCACCATCCTCTACACCACCTGCTACCTAATTTTTCCTTCTAACATTTTGCAGCCTGGTTTATCTAAGAAACATTCCAAAGTTGGGGGCAGTTTGACAGAATGAAAAGCACTGACTACAGAGTCAAACGGCTGAATTCGGCTCTGACATTATTGGCTGTGTGGCTGGTCTGAGGCAAGCTGCTGCATCTTTTTGAATCTCAATTTCTTCCTATGCAAAATGTGACTGTGCATGGCTGTTGTTGCATGGATGAAAATAAAATGTTTGCAGCTACAATTATTATTAACATGCATGAGAAAAACCAGCAAAAGTAAGTAAGAGACCTTCTGTGTCCATAATCATAACAGTGAGAAGGGTCACAAGACCCTGCAAGATATCTGAGCCTCATAGAAAAGTACCTGAAATTTCCTCTGAGTCTTTCTTCACACCCTCCTCTGTAGCCATGGTGACAGCAGCAGTGAGAGCGGAGTTCCATTCCAGCCCTGCCTCTTCCATGCTCTCTTCTGAGATGGCAATCTGTGTGATGCTACCTAAAAGCGGTCCATTAGAGGTAAAGCCGGTGAATTCCATGAAAAAGTCATAGCTATCCTTTATCTCATACAGCCAAAGAGACCCTGTTATTTTAAGGTCCATATAGTAAAAACTAGAATCCTTGGTAAGCCAGGATGAATACTGGATTTTCTAAAGAAAACCTGCCTTTCAAAAGAAAATGCTTTCTTCTTACTCTGAATAGAAAGGGAAAGATAACTTATAAAATCACAAAAAAGCAATCTGCTTCCTAAGCAGGTATGTTTTTTAAAAAGACTGAAGGTGAGCATGATTGCCGGGGTATCTGCCCCAGACTTAGCGAGGAGGACCTGAAATAATTTAAGAGAAAAGTATGGTGCTTAGCCAAGAGCCCTACTACAAGCATATTTGATACTAACCATCTAGAATATCACAAGTTGCTATAGCTTATTTATCAGGCTATGTAAGAGAAAGCAAGAGAAATGAGACCAAAAAAATCAGATAAGAGATCCATGAATAGCAGATTCACAGAGGGAAAGAACATTTGCTATTAACATTGTATATTAAGATTTGATTTGGTTTTTTTTAAGTAATCTCTCCACCCAACATGGGGCTCAAACTCACGACCCCGAGATCAGAAGTCACATGCTCTTTGTCTGAACCAGCCAGGAACCCCTCGTATATTAAGATTTTAAACAGGGGCGCCTGGGTGGCTCAGTTGGTTAAGCGTCTGCCTTTGGCTTAGGTCACGATCCCAGGGTCCTGGGATTGAGTCCCACATTGGTCTCCCTGCTCAGCAGAAAGCCTGCTTCTCCCTCTGCCTCTGCCTGCCAGTCCCCCTGCTGTGCTCTCTCTCTCTCTCTGTCAAATAAATAAAATCTTTGGTGGGGGGGGGTGCGGGGGGGGAAGATCCTAAACAAAGAAAATGGGAGAAAAATCAAACTGATCCAGACAGATATATAGACAAGTATGGACTCCACATGCTGGAGGATATTAATAATCAAGCAAAAAAGTAATATTGATATGGATAATCAACTAAAGGAGTTTTGGCCAAATAAAAAGTAAATAATTTTATAGCATTTTTTCCTTTTCAAGTGAAAGACTCACATGACCAAAAACCAAAAATTCAAACTGCTAGATATTTTATACTTTCCTGAAGGGAACTTAGGTTCTAAAAGATTTGACTTCTACTTACCCAGTGGTTACTCACAGAATAGTAGGGCTGACCAAAAGAAACCTTGAGAGGTCATTTTTAAAACATGGTACTTCCCTTACATCCGTTAGTATCCTTGTAATTCTGTCAGGCATATTTTTAAGTCTTCTGGAAGTAGTTGAGACAAGAATCTTAACTGGACTAACTGAATCTTTTTTTTTTTTTAATTTTGTTTGTTTGTTTGTTTAAGTAATCTCTACACCCAGTGTGGGGCTTGAACTCATGACCTCAAGATCAAGAGTCACATGCTCTTCCAACTGAGCTAGCCAGGTTCCCCTGGACTAACTGAATCCTTAATAATCATCTCACCTGGCTCCATCTTTCCTAGAGAAGAGCAAAGAGCTCTAGTCCCGAGGTCAACAATACAAGTTAAGCATATGCCCATCCTTCCTCATTGGTGAGGAAGCCTCAACTTGGTTATGTGGATCCCTTCCAGGCAGGGCTCTTTGATCCTTACAGCAGCAGAGTTTCCAGAGCCCAGTCCAGCCAACCATACATTATCTTTGGTACATCTCAGCTCAACAGTTGAAAACCATTCACCATTCTACTTCCTGCCTGACCACCAGTAGAGCAAAGGATTTTTCAAAACAATCTAATTTCAAAGATATGCCAAGTGGCACCAAAGTGAGACCACTGAATAAACATAATAACCACTGACTCTTCTTTCTTTCTTTCTCTTTCTTTCCTTCCTTCCTTCCCTCCTTTCCTTTCCTTTCCTTTATTGAGAGAGAAAGAGAGAGTGTGCATGGGGGGGGGGGCGCAGAGGGAAAGGTGGAGAGAGAATCTTAAGCAGACTCCACACCCAGCATGGGGCCTGACGTGGGGCTCGATCTCACGACCCTGAGAGGGTGACCTGAGTCGAAATCAAGAGTGGGACGCTTAACTGAGTGAGCCACCCAGGCGCCCCTGAACCATCTTTCTAATGTTTCTCATGCATACTTAGAAAGAAACAAGGAAAGAGGTATGGCCAATAGGAATCATCTGGGAGAAAACAAAGATCTGTTTCTAAAGTACGGAATCGCACCCAAGATTAGCATACCTTACAGGGACATCAATGCTCATGAGAATTAAAATTAAGAAACACAGAAGTAAGGGGAAAAGTGTTACTAAAAAACACTGGTTTTTCAGGTGGTTTCCTACCCCCTACCATCGGCCGAAGTGGGTGTCTGCACCACACTTGTCTGCTGTCCTGGCACTGGAGCTCTTGCACTGCTGATCAGAAGATCAAATTTGGTGCTTCTGCAGGTATTGGAGCAAACCTTGTCATGTTGGTAAAAATCAATCTGTCCAGAGTCCATCATTTTCCTGTGTAAAGGGAGACAAGAAGTACCAGTTCAGCCTGCACTACATCTAGATGGAACCAGGCCTCTGGGACAAACAGAAACAAAGTTGCTGTATCTACTCCATAGATTAGTGAAACCTAATAGCATTTAAAGTCATTAGGTTGCAAAAGTTCTAACTGGGATTACAAAATTTTCATTGGCCCTGCCCACATTTACAAGTACTCCTATTCCCTCCTCAGTCTGCTCATTATGAGTATACTCTCATTTCCCGTTATCACCAAGCTTTAGCTAGGGATATACTCCTGACGACATCTGAGTATCCCCATAGAATCTCATTGAAACTAAACCCAAAAGGGGTAAAGACTAGTTCATATATCCCAGCACAACTGAGAAATGCTATAGGGAATAAGAATTTTAGGATGAGATTCTGATGTATTAGTATTCCTAGACCAGCAAGATCTGTTGCCACTTTTGGAGACATAAAACTTCAGCACATTTCTTTCCTTAAAAAAAAAAAAAAGGATAACAACTCTCCTATAAATACAGTGCAAAGTTGATTATACTAAACCCCCACTATAAAATGCCCTTATAACTGGATTCACAAAACATTGTTATTACAGGCCATAAGCAAAATCATGGGGTATTTTAATTATAGTAAACTCTATGTTATAACGTTACTTGGCTTTCACTAAAGATCTTTTAGGCATTCTGATTCCTTCTTACATTTGAGGAAAGTTGGCATGTGCTTGTTTTTCTGGGCAAAAAGGACAGGCCAAGAACAACAATAATGGAAGTTAAAAGTATTCCTTCCCAATTTTATTTAACTACTGATTTCTGCATACAAATCATCTGGAATAATTTCTTTTTTTAAATGTGTCTCTCTATTAAAATAATATGTGAAGAAAAAAATAATATTTTCTGTGGAAAATACAGAAAACTATAAAGAAAACAACTGCTTTTTAAAAAATCCAACAGGGGCACCTGGGTGGCTCACTCATTAAGTGTCTGCCTTCAACTTAGGTCATGATCCCAGGGTCCTGGGATCGAGCCCCACGTCAGGCTCCCTGCTCTGCGGAAGCCTGCTTCTCCCTCTCCCACTCCCCCTGCTTGTGTTCCCTCTCTCGCTGTCTCTGTCTGTCAAATAAATAAATAAAATCTTAAAATAAAATAAAAAATAAAAAATCCAACAACACAAAGATAGCATTAACATTTTGGGATATTTTCTTCTATTAAATTTTGTGTACATATGTGTGTGTCTGTTTTTTACACAACTAAAATCACACTGTGTGTGTGTGTGTGTGTGTGTGTGTGTATATATATATTTTTTTTTAGTAGGCTCCACGCCCAGCACAGAGGCCAGTGCAGGGCCTGAACTCACAACCCTGAAATCAAGATCTGAGCTGAAATCAAGAGTCAGACGTTTTATATATATATATATATTTATTTATTTATTTATATACACCCCTCCTACTTGGGTTCTCCTGCTCTCTATCAAATAAATAAAATCTTAGGAAAAAAAAACATGTTCTCACTAATCAAACTTCAAAACAACATATTTTTTAAAAAAAAATTTTATTTATTTATTTGAGAGACAGAGAGCAAGCACAAATGGGGGCAGGGGCAGAGGGAGAGGGAGAAGCAGGCTCCTCACTGAGAAGGGAGCCCAATGCCCTGGGATCAGGACCTGAGCTGAATGCAGATGCTTAACTGACTCAGCCACCCAGGTGCCCCTAAAGCTGACTATAATTTTCAACAATGTTGCAATAAACATCTTTATGCCTGAATCTCTACAAGCACTATAGATTTTTCTTAGGACAGATTCCTTAAAAAGCATTAAAGACAATGGGTAAGGTGTTCTTAAGGCTGTTGATACATGTTCTGTGAGGAACTTTCCATTCCTGAGCACATTTTAAAATCCATCAATAGGTGAGTGCTCAAGAAATACCAATTAATGTTAATCTTCACCAGGGCCGGGGGGGGGGGGGGTGTGGAATTACAATAATAAGCTTGCTGCATAAAGATGGGGGTGAGGGTATTATACATTCTGAAGTTTATTTCTGTGGTACAGTGATGGCAAGGATTGCATTCACTGAGTATGATTGTTACTTATCAACAGCAGCCTCTATTTTACCAGATAATCACAGAACTTGTCAGTAGCCTACACTTCTCCGAGGTCGGCACGCTTCCTCAGCACCAGGCTTAGCCCTGCCTGTGCTTGGCGATCTCAAGTACGATTGTCATCTACTCCTGAGCTTCTCTGCTCAGAAAGGATCCTAATATCCTGACATCAGAAAAAACTTGCCCTAGATGCTGAGAAGAGTTAATTTAGACTCTTGGTTTCAGCTTGATTTTGGCTCAGGTCATGATTTCAGGGCTGTGAGATCGAGCCCCACAGCCGGTTCCACACTCCTTGCAGAGTCTGCTTAAGGTTCTCTTTCCAGGGGTGCCCGGGTGGTAAAGTTGGTTAAGCATCTGACTCTTGGTTTCAGCTCAGGTCGTGACCTCAGGATCATGAGACCAAACCCCTCAAGAGGCTCCTTCCTCAGCACAGAGTCTGGCTGAGATTCTCTCTCCCTCTGCCTCTGCCCCTCCTGCTCGTGCTCTCTCTCTCTCTAAAATAAACAAGTAAATCTTAAAAAAAAAAAAAAAGACGTCCTTCCCTCCCCCACCCCACACTCTCTAAAATAAATAAATAAATCTTTAAAAAACAAAACAGAACAAAAGGTATGTGCTTGTTTTCTTTTTCTTTCTTTTTTTTTTTTTTTTTTAGTAATCTCTACATTCAATGTGGGGCTCTGAGATCAAGAGTCGCATGCTCTTCCAACTGAGCCCTGGTATGTGCTTGTTATTAAAGCTCACCTGAGCATGATTCCACCCAGACGAATGGCTCTCTTCCAGTCCTTTAGGGTGGACTTGCCAGCCAGATGAACAAAATGCTTGGGGCTGATCAACTGATCATTGAACTAAAGTAAAAAGAAAAGTCCAAAATCACTCAAGGTCAGCTTAGGCAGGCCAAGAGAGACAAAAAGGTAACTCTACTTGTTATAGATGAAAAAATACCCAGATGGCATCTTAAGTCATAGCCTTGTATCTTCCAACCTCCTGCCCTGCTGTGCCAGAGAAGATGATCCTTCTCTGGGCACAGTGCCCTGTCCTGGTACAGAGTTACAGAAGACAGGAGGAGGATAGAGATTAATATACTGATTAGCACCTGAAATCCATTTATGCCCTAAATCAGGAATAATATGTGGGTCCAATGTTGCAAAGACTGTTTAAATAAACTGAAGTAACCTACCCAGCCCTAATGACAAGATTCAGGATGTGGTGGAAAGAATAAGTACCATAGAAACCACTGTCACTGCAGAACCTCAAAACTCTGTAATCCTTCATGATTCTAGGATGATGCCACGGACGGTGACTACTATCTATGGGTACAGCTGTGGCTACCAATGGAGACAGAAGCTTAAGCAATTATTTCCACTTTGTGCTCTCATGAGAATTTATTTTTATCAGTAATAATTTTCAATAAACTACTATAATGCACACTTCTATAAGGCATTTTACATATATTATCTCATTTTATCTGCTAGCAACCTGACAGTGTATGTGATTATTCATATTTTAACATATGAGCCTCTGAAATATTAATTTGTTCAAGGTCACCCAGTCATAGAGATGGGACTCTATTCATTCATTCAACAAACATTTATAGATAAATATGCCAAGCATCATTCTAGGTGTTGGGGATACACTGGTGAACAAGAAAACAAGTTCTCAGCTCTCCTAGAACTTGTATTCTGCGTGGGACTTGAATCCAGGCCAATTTCACTCCAAAGTCCTTATTTTTTTTCTGTGACACCATAGGGACTATAGCCACAATATTGAAAACATTGATATGGTAGATAAGAGAGAAGAGGCACTGAAACTATACTCTTTGAAAACAAGGAGCCCCCAAACAGGCCCCAGTAAGGAGAAAAGACAATTACCTTGACACACTTCACATTTATTCCTGGACATACAAACTTCTTCCAGAGGAGAATGGCTTTGCTCTCCCCACAAGTTATGGGGTAAGCAATTTCCATATCCTCATTTGCTTCTATAGTGCTTGCATCTGAAAATGGAAAACATATCAGTTATTTATTGAACACTTTTCCCCAAAAGCTTAATTCAAAATCTCTAGTCTCTTGGTTCCTCTGAGTAGCTAACAGTTCACATTGGCTGGTATTGTTTTGGAGTCTTCTGGAAGAAGTTTGGCATAACAGCTCTCTTATCAAGCCCACACTATGTGCCAGACACTGTCTATGTGCTTTTCCATGCTTAATCTTATTTAGTTCTTACAACAATCCTGTGAGGCAATGATTGTTTCTGATGTATGTAGGTGGGACTCGGAAAGGTGAAGTGACTTTCCCAAGGACACACAGCTAAGAAGTGAGAAAGGAGGATTTAAACTCAGGTTTGTCTAACTTCAAACTTTTTTTTTCAATTTCTTTCCACTGACTGCCTTCCAATCAACACCTCATAAGTCCTAATCAGCAACTTCCCTAATGACAGGATCAACCTTGAGGCTCTAATTTCTTTGGGGAATTTTTGTAGATGAAAAATCTTTTCAGTACCCTAGCAAACTGATGTTAAATAATCAACTGATGGGCTTAGCATTTGTCAGTGGTGTCTCTAGATGCACCACCATCAAACTGATGGCTGCAGCATTGGTAGGGCACATTGCATAGGGGGGAAAATATAAGGCACAAAAGGCAAGAAATCTCAACCAAGGAAGCTAAGGTCAAAGATACTAGAATAACAAAAAGACTTACCAATCCCTTCTTCAATTTTGTGAATTGTGTGAGTTTCTACTGCCACAACTGCCGTGTTGTTCTCGGACCCGGGTTCATAAATCCTGTTGTAAAAGTGTCCATCGATAAACAAACTACATAAATCATGAAAAAATTAATATTCACAGCATGGGGTTAAGAAATTTGTTATAATCTATCTCAAAAGGAATAAAATAAATATACTTTACAACTCTATGTTAGTGCTCTGACTAGTTCCCCATTGTATTTAAACTCCAAGCTGCCCAGGACTGCTTAGCAGCTACTACCATGGACATGAATCAACAACTTTCCTCGCCTCCAAGGAAAGTTCCTCTTGCTACTGTCTTTACATCACCACTTGTTACTGTTTCACACCAGACTTTTCCCTTCATAACTTTAAATGCTTACGACATAAAATGTTGCTTCAAGTATAAGATTAAATTATAGAATTATCCTAAGAAGACTAAAAAGTAATACTGTTGGACAATTCAAGATCGGGGCACCTGGGTGGCTCAGTCGGTTAAGCATCTGTCTTCTACTCAGGTCATGATCCCAGGACCCTGGGATCGAGCCCTGAGTGGGGCTCCTTGCTCAGCAGGGAGCCTGCTTCTCCCTCTCCCTCTGCCTGCTGCTTCCCCTGCTTATGCGCGCACGTGTGCTCTCTCTCTTGCTGTCAAATAAATAATAAATAAAATCTTAAAAAAAAAAAAAAAGACCATTGACCATAGAAGCTGATATCCTTTGTTGGAATCTAGATACTTTAGTCTTTTTTAGCACTTTAGCATTTTTCAAAGCATCATATAACCAAACTATTGACATGAGCAGAGCCTAGTAAAAAAAAAAGAGAGAGAGAGAGAGAGAGACTATGCCCAAAGTAACTAGCATTAACTAGAAGTATCACTTAGGGAAAGTCTCTCTAAAATGTTTCTACCTTCTGTGGTGCCTGGGTGGCTTAGTCGGTTAAGCATCAGATTCTTGATTTCGGTTCAGGTCACGATCTCAGGGTCCTGAGATTGAGCCCTGTGTCAGCTCTGCACTGGGTGTGGAGCCTGCTTAAGAATCTCTCACTCTCGGGGCGCCTGGGTGGCTCAGTCATTAAGCGTCTGCCTTCGGCTCAGGTCATGATCTCAGGGTCCTGGGATCGAGCCCCGCATCGGGCTCCCTGCTCGGCGGAAAGCCTGCTTCTCCCTCTCCCACTCCCCCGGCTGGTGTTCCCTCTCTCACTGTCTCTCTTTCTGTCAAATAAATAAAATCTTAAAAAAAAAAAAAAAAAAAGAATCTCTCATTCTCCTGTTCTCCATCCCCCCTCCGTCTCAAAAAAATTAAATAAATAAAATGTTCCTACCTTCCAAGAAATGGGCTCAGATAAAATATACCAGCAACCTTTAATTTCTATAATAAACATAATGTATTAACTATTGCATCTTTTTTGGAAAGATTTTATTCATTTATTTGAGAGAGAGAGACAGAGCACAGAGGGAGAGGGAGAAGCAGACTCCCCACCGAGCAGAAAGCCCAGTGTGGGGCTCCATCCCAGGACCCTGGCATCATGACCTGAGCCCAAGGCAGATGCTTAACCGACTGAGCCACCCAGGCACCCCTATATCTTGTTATTTGAAAGCACTGCTTGAATAATATCCCTTGTATCACCCACCCCCAGGGTGACACCGCTAGCACAGACCTCTCCTCTGAATTTCACACCAGGATACAGTTAACTTGCTAAATGAATAAATGCATTTGGATGTCCCATAGGACTTTGTTGAATTCATTATGTCTAAAATAACCAAGTTCTCTTCCCTCTCCCAACCACTCTTCTTATATTTCCTATCCTTGTTAATGGCACCAGTAGCACTCTACAGCCTAAGACAGAAGCCTGGGAATTACATCAGATTTCTCCCTCTTCCTCCTCCTCAACTCCCACATACTCAGCCACCAAATCCTACCAGATGTATCTCCTTAACATGAGCCAGCCTCCCTGTCTCTTTTTCCACTGCTACTGCCTTAATTCAGGCTGTTATCATCTCTAGTCTGAACTAGTCTCCTTGCATCTACCTGATCTTCTATATTCCTACTGGAGTGATCACGTAAACCCCTCCTTAAAACCCTTCAAGAACCCTCTACTTATTGTTACAATAAAGCCCCCAAATCCTTAATAGGATATATTTAAGTTGCTCCAAGATCTGGCCCCTGGTTTCAACTCTCCCTAAACCTCACCTTATAATCCAAGCCCTAGTCCTACCAAATTATTTGTGGTTCCCAGAACTGACATCTTCTTTTATACTTTCCCTCTTCGCTCTTACTTCCCCCTTCCCCAGAACATCCTTCTCCATCTGGTTGTTTTTTATTTTTTATTTTTTTTTTTTTAAAGATTTTTTTTAATTTTTTTTTTATTTGAGAGAGAGAGTGAGAGAGAGAGAGCACAAGAGGGGGGAGTGGGAGAGGGAGAAGCAGACTCCCTGCCGAGCAGGGAGCCCGATGCGGGACTCGATCCTGGGACTCCAGGATCATGACCTGAGCCGAAGGCAGTCGCTTAACCAACTGAGCCACCCAGGCGCCCTCCATCTGGTTGTTTTTTAAAGATATTATTTATTTATTTGAGAGAGAGCATGCTAGAGAGAGAGAGAGAGCGCGCGAGAGCAAGCGCGCACACAAGCACAAGGTGGGGGGGTGGGAGGGGCAGAGGGAGAGGGAGAAGCAGGAGCCCAATGCGGTGCTCGATGCAGGACTCGATCCCAGGACCCTGGGATCATGACCTGAGCCAAAGACAGACGACTAACCGACTGAGCCACCCAGGCGCCCCTGTTTGTTTGTTCTTAAGATTTTATTTTTAAGTAATCTCTACACCCAACGTGGAGCTTGAATTTACAATCCCAGGATCAAGAGTTGCACGCTCTACTGACTAAGCCAATCAGGTGCCCCTCTATTTGTTTTTTAATAAAAAGTAGCCTCTATGATGCTTTTCCGTCCACACCAATCCCTCCAGTATAATCATCTACTTCCTCCTTTGTGACCCAACTGTACTTTAGGCTTTTGTCACAACAAATATAACACTTAATATTATACGTTTGTTTAGCTGTCTGCCTCCCCTTGGGCACAGTCCAAGAGGTTCCTGAGAACAGAGATTATGTCCTATTTATTTATTCAATTTTGTATGTCTAGTGTGTCGAATACTAACTAGAACATGGCAAAGTACCCAATAAGTTGTTGGTCAGTGCATGAGGATTATGATAAACATGAGAAACCACTGCTTCAAGTAAGTTCAGTAAACTCATTCTAAATTGACCAATATATGCAAAATCGCTTAAAAGAAGAAATTCTTATTTATACATAATTTCAACAACCAGTAAATTGCAATTGCAGTGGGAAGTAGGGGCACAGTCTATAAACAAGGTTTTATCAAGAAAAAATTTCCTGGGGTGCCAGGGTGGCTCAGTCAGTTACGTGTCTGACTCTTGATTTCAGTTCAGGTCATGATCTCAGGGTCATGAGACTGAGCCCCATGTCAGGCTCCATGCTGAGTTTGCAGCCTGTTTGGGATTCTCTCTTTCTCTTCCTCTGCCCCTCCCCCCTGAACATACGCTAAATAAATAAATAAATAAATAAATAAATAAATAAATAATTTTAAAAAATAAATAAAATACAACTAGAGAAATCGACTGAGCACTGATTGGCAGATATCTCAGAATTCAGTACCTGAAAATGTATTCACTAGCTTATATGGCAAATTCAATGTAAACAGTTGGTTGGGGAGTCAATGTACAAAGATGCCTATAATCTAATCAAGCAATGAGAGGTTTCCAGAAAAAGCAATGTCATTTGGAAAATAAAAAAAGACACACACACAAAATAAGTGGAACTAATCTTCAAAATAATTAAGTCTCTAAGTAGTTGAGAAGTGTTTTCTGTCTCTAGGAGGGATAGGATAAGTGACAATTGGAGCACTTTAGGAAAGATAGAAGAAACAATGATTCCAAGAGAAAATAAAGCTGCCATGCACCAAAGAATCTACTCTTTAATTCTTCCTCATTACCCTTCCTCAATGGGTAATAACTGCAAGTATGTGTGTATGTAACAAATGAAGTTCCCAAACAAGTAAATTTGAATAAACAAGCATAAACTTTTGGGGCAAATAAAAATTCTAATCACTCTATCCACTATATGTCAGTAATTATTTTTTCTTAAGATCTTATTATTTTTTTAAGTAATCTCTACACCCAACATGGGGCTCAAACTCACAACCCCAAGATCAAGTGTCACACAGTCCAACTGAGCCAGCCAGGCACCCCGTCAGTACTTTTATTAACTTTCCTTTACAGATCTTATTTTTTTTTAATAGATTTTTTTTAAGATTATTTATTTATTTATTTGACAGAGAGAGAGATAGCGAGAGCAGGAACATAAGCAGGGGGAGTGGGAGAGGGAGAAGCAGGCTTCCTGCTGAGCAGGGAGCCCGAAGTGGGGCTCGATCCCAGGACCCCGGGATCATGACCTGAGCCGAAGGCAGACGCTTAACGACTGAGCCACCTAGGTGCCGCTATATATTTTTAAAGATTTTATTTATTTATTTGACAGAGAGACAGTGAGAGAGGGAACACAAGCAAGGGGAGTGTGAGAGGGAGAAACAGACTCCCGTTGAGCAGGGAGCCCGATATGGGGCTCAATCCCAAGACCCTGGGTTCACAACCCAAGCCAAAGACAAATGCTTAACAGCTGAGCCACCCAGGCGCCCCTCCCTTACAGATCTTAAAATATTTCCTTCAATATTCAGAAATGTCAGCAAACTATGGTTATATTTTAAAAACTAAAAAGTCCTTACTTTTACAAGATACATACTAATGTCTGGGATTTGCTTCAAAAAATTCAGGAGTGGGTGGATGTAAAGATGAAATAAGACTGGCCATGTGTTGATAATTGTTGAAGTTGGGTGATGGGTCTGTACATGGGGGTTCATTATAGTATTTTTTTAAAATCTGGGGGTATATTTGAAATTTCCTATACTAAAAAGTTTAAGTTACCAAAAGAGGTTGACTGTCTTTCTCCATAAGTGTTTAAGACAAGGTATGTTACTTAGTAGATTGAGAATGGATTATGTGTTTGCCCAAGAACATTTTTTTTTCTTTCTCTCTCTCTTTTTTTTTTTAAGTAGGCTCCCCGCTGGGTGTGGAGCCCAATGTGGGGCTTAAACTCACAACCCTGAGATCAAGACCTGAGCTGAAATCAAGAGCTGGATGCTTAACCGACTGAACCACCCAGGCACCCCCTTTGTTTCTTTAAGTAATTTCTACACCCAACATGGGGCCCAAACTCACAACCCTGAGATCAAGAGTCACATGCTCCACTGAGTCAGCCAGATGCCCCAAGAACATTTCTAATCTTATGAAGAATCTTTTACACATTCCTCAAGATAAAATAACTACCCCCTCCTTCTCTCTGTAGATGTCTTATTTAAACTTCAAGACCAATTTAAAAATCTTTCTTCTTTCAAATTCATAGTGATCCTCTGAATTCAAGCTACTTCCTAACCACGACACTCAGTACTTCTTAGATTTTGCCATGTAAGTGACCTCTTTATTTACATATATGTATTTTTGGTTTGCACAACCAGACTGCAAGCTCCATGATGGTGGGAACCATCTGCTATATTTCTTCCAACACTTTGTAATACATTATAAAATAGTAGGTTGTTGATATGTATTTTTTTATAAACTAAGCTTGATTAATTTGCCCATCCCTTAGGGTCCCGACCACTTCTGGCAGGAAAACTTTCGTAGTTTCCCTTACCTAATCTCCTCTGACTCTAACTACACTGTCTTTCAGTAAACATGTACCAAGGCCCTGTGCTAAACAGTGTGGATCAATAAGAGGAGGGAGCCATGTAACTTACCCTCAAAGAGCTTACAGTGAAGAGGGAAAGAGACAAGGACACAGTTAACTGCTGTAATAAGTATTACGATGACGAATATAGCACACAATACTTTATAAAGATGAAAACCTAGCCAGCTCTGAGAGATTGATGGTGAATGTTCCCTTGTGCTAAGCATACAGTTATAATTTCCCCACTCTTTAAACCTCCCCAATTTTTCAGAAGATCCAAATCTCTAGTCACTTACCCTTGTTGCACAGGCTGTAACTGCAAGATCACTTGGGTTTTAGTGTCTTCAGGGTTCTCCCCTTCATTTCCTTCAGTGGGTACCACAACCACATCCCCCACTGGAACACTCACTTCTGCATTAGCCATCTTTCACATGAAGTCAGATAGCTGGGCTGCTGTCAGAAACAAGAAGCACCAGTGACTTGGTCTGTTTTGAAAAGACGGCAATCATAGGAAAGGAACACCAAGATAATTATGACTACCAATTCCAAGATCGTGGTCCTCTGAAAAGGATAGGAACTGTGGGAAAGGGCTGACCTAGGCTCTGATCTTTCCAGAAATGCCTTAGGACTCACTTGCTGATTTAGGCTTTCTTAGGATATGTGATTCACCCAGTGCTGTACTGGACCCTGGGATCATGACCTGAGCCGAAGGCAGACACTTAACCAACTGAGCCACCCAGGTGCCTTGGAGCCTGCTCTTGAAAACCAATTGTGCACATCTCTTCCCAACTCTGAGTTTAGTGACATCAAATTGTTAGCTTGAAATCAATGATGCTGGGAGTATATACACCACAGAAACTGGCAAGCACTAGAGGTCAGGATATTTTTTTTTTCCTGGAGAACTGATTTACAGCACACCACTAGTTCCATCCCAAACAAACAGTAAGCTCCTAGAAAGTAGGAATCATCTCTTTTCTTTGCAACCAGCCATTGCACCTCACCAAGTGCTCTGTCCTTTGTGAATTACTTAATAAGTATCCACTAAATGAAATAAACTGGATAGGAAGAAAAGTGATTTGCATTGTGTGGTTGTTTAATAAATACTGAATCCAACTGTATGATCTCTAGGAACTTCTTACTACCTCTTTGCCTCAGACTGAATGGAGAGATGATCTTGCCTGACATCTCCCTTGCAGACTTGTTGGGGAAACCAGTGTCCAGCACCATGTGCTCCTTGACTCTAACAAAGCATCATCCCAATTTTAATGAAAACTCTGAGGGCCCCAGGATATTCTGCAGTGGTTAGTTCTCACAGTTGCAAAGAAAGGAGTCACTTAGGAGAGTGTAGGTAAGAGCACTGTGTTTACTTAGATATGTGAGATGAGGGGCGCCTGGGTGGCTCAGTTGGTTAAGCGACTGCCTTCGGCTCGGGTCATGATCCTGGAGTCCCAGGATCGAGTCCCGCATTGGGCTCCCTGCTCGGCCGGAGGCCTGCTTCTACCTCTCCCACTCCCCCTGCTTGTGTTCCCTCTCACGCAGTCTCTCTCTCTCTGTGTCAATTAAATAAATAAATAAAATCTTAAAAAAAAAAAAAAGATATGTGAGATGATTAGGACATGCTGATAAGAGTAGGGACATGGTAGATGCATGTTTGAATATGTGACTGGTAGTCAGACAACTGAATCCACACCTCAGCTCTGCCACAGCATCTGTTTGCATATAATATGCATACTTAAGCACGGCACTCAAGGTCTCCATCATCTGGCTCCCAAATACTTTTCCAGTTTCATCTGCAACTGTAATTCCCCAAGAACCTTAAGTGCGAGCCACACCAGCCTCCCCCTGTACTCTGAAAATACAATATGTACCTTCAGGTTTCTATACCTTTGCTATTTCTTAAGCCCAAACTCTCTTTTCCCTCATCAACTTTTCCCTCCAAGGCCCCAGTTCAAAGCCCACTCCTCCACAAAGCCCCTGCCAAACCATTTTCTTTTCTACAGTCCCCCAATACTTGGTTTGTAGCTCTCCTCTAACGATTATCACACTGTGCTTTGTATTGTAGTTAACTGAACAGACCTCTATTTCCATAACTGAACTATACTATGAGGTGCTGCTTCTTTTTCTATTTTTTCCTATTTTTGGTATTTTTAATTCTATGAGGGCAGGTGTTGCTTCTTTAAAAAGCCTGTCTCCCACAACCCTGTTCTTCATGGCACTGACACATTGGTTCAATCAATTTTTGTTTGTATTTGACCTAGTTAAAATTCCATATATCAGACTTATGCCTTTTATGATTCTCACATTCAAACTTTTTTCCTGAATGCTATACCTCTTGTACCCAAAAGCCTCTTAAAATTCATCTTGTAGAAACCTTAAACTGAACTCATATTCTCTCATAAACCTGTTCCTGTTTCCTGCCTCTGTAAATGGCACTATCCTATACCTATTTTCTCAAGCCAAAAACTTCGGAGTTATTTTTCATCCTTCTCTTTCTAAATCCAATCAACCACCAAATCCTATCCATTCTATCATCTATATTTCTCTTTTAACCATCCCCCATTCTCCATCTGTGCTGCCACCACCATATTCTAAGCTGCCACACTGTTACCTGAATTTTTCCAGCTGCTTCTCATCAGTATCCTAATCTCTGGTCTTGCTCTCCACCCCATTATCTACAGAGCTGACAAAGTAATCTTACTGAAAGCCACAGGCCATTTCTCCATTTCAGGATCCTTCAGTGGATTCCCTTTGCTATTCAAGTGCAAGCATCTTAACAGTGCTCATAGAATCCTCCAAATCTGTCCCCTCTCCTAGCCTCATTTCTCATAGTTCTTCCTCTCATGTTGTGGGCTCCTGTTGCGGAATTTTTTCGATTTCTCAAACATGCCATATTTCCTCACCTGAGCCTTCACACTTGTTTCCTCTACCTAGAATTCTCTTTTCCTTTCTTTTTGGCTAGTCACTGCTAAACTTTTATAACTTATTTAAAACATCACTTCCTGGGATGCCTGGATGGCTCAGTCAGTACAGCATGCGACTCCTGATCTCAGGGTTATGAGTTCAAGCCCCATGTTGGGCACAGAGTTTACTTAAAAAAATAAATAAATAAAAATTTTAAAAAATCTAAAAAAATACACACACACACGTTCATTCACAGAGAGGCCTGTGACTTCCCTGACTAGATGTAAGCTTGTGTTCTTGCTCCCTTAGAACCTGCTGCAGCACCCCTGTCATAACCATTACCCCACTTTGTCAACCTCTCCTCACCAGACTATATCCTGGGAGAGCAAAGATTGCTTTTCTTTTTCAACAGTTCCCCTATGCTAGCTCAATACCCAGGACACAGGAGTAAGTAAATAGTGTTCAAATATCAGACTTCTATTTACAAAACTGCCTAGCTAAAACTTTCTGAGGAAATGTGGCACATAACAGGTATGCAATATATTTTTGTGCAGTGAATGACTCGCCTCGCCCTAAAAGACTTCTAGAATTTTCTACTTTTCTAAATTAGGGGATATAAATTTGTTTAGGCAGCTAGGCTAAACTTATTGTCTGTCATTATGGCCAGTTCAACAAATATTTACTGAGTCTCTACTCCACATCAGGCACAGAGTTAGGCTTGTTAAATATGAAAAGGGACAGTATCTGCTCTTAAGGAACTAAAGAAGGAAAAGAGATGCATGACATTGTCCTATACTAGAGAAAAAAATTAATTGTAAGATATTACAGTACACTATCTGAACTTCTGTAAATCAAAGGCTTAAAACTAGGAATAGGGGCACTTGGGTGGCTCAGTCGGTTAAGCGGCCCCCTCTTGATTTCAGCTCAGGTCATGATCTCAGGGTCCTGGGATTGAGCCCTGCAATGCTCCAAGCTCAGTGGGGAATCTGCTTCAGAATTCCCTCTCCCTCTGCCCCACCCTGCCTCAAATAAATAAATAAACCCTAAAAAAAAAAAAAACAAAAAAAACTAGGGATAAAAAAGAGAATCAATGGATTCGTTCAGCTGGCTGCCAGCAACAGAACCAAAACAATTAGGAACTCAGAGTCTAGAAAAAGACAAAAAGGGATATGACAAAGCATACAAATGCTATCAAATCCTAGAATAATTGAACCAATAGATATCTTCAAAGCTTGAACCATAAAAATGTAGCTTGAATGAAAAGAATCACAGCTAACATTTGTTGGACACTTATTGTCAAGCACTATTCTGTTACTATTACATATTTAATGAATTTAAAAGATGTAAACTTTAGTATGTAACAAACTTACGTAATTTATTATTTATTTTTAGCATGTAACAAACTTATGTAATTTATTATTTTAAAACAGTGGTTTACAATTTTAAAAATAGCTTAAGTAAATTAATGGGTTAGAGGAGGAGAATTAGAAGGATGCTTCTAGTTTTAACCTTCTACCCTAAGGTTGAGTCCTCTCTACAACACTCTGAATAAGTGGTTGACTAACTACTTGATTAATAGTTTCCTCAATGGGAACTCATATTTTACTCCTTAGCCCTCCCACACCTTGAAACCCAAGAGGAATGTTCTCTAACCTTCTGAGTTTATCCAAGAAGGTAATTATAATCATCCACAGTATGTCTCTCAGTGTCAGTAAGAGACACAAGGTCTGATCCAACACGGCAATTCTCACATTCTTTAGAGAAGCAAGTTTAGGTTGAGTATCTCTTATTACCCTAAATACCACATTCCTAACAAGTAACCCGAAACCAGCTCTACAGACTACACTGGCTAACTGCAAGGTCATCTCTTTGAGGTGAGTATAAACTAAAAAGTAGCTCTTGTTTATAGCAACAAAAACTCCTGAGGCAAGATGACTGAGTTGCTCCTTTGGGTATTTCAGGGAAAGGGCCTGAGAGTATTCATTGTGTAATCACGCAACACTCTGTAAGTCTACGGGAACACACATAAAGGAAAGATGTCAAATTTATGTGAAAAGAATTATTTTGTAGTTATTTTCAAAGACAAAAAAGATACCTTGAAAGTAGGCACATGAATACTCACATAAGCTACAAAATAACTAAATAAATGACATCTGACCTACTCTGGATTAAATTCATTTTTTTGAGTTCTGACAACTAATGTTTCTTTTTGTTGTTGGTTTTTTTTTTTTTTTAAAGTAATCTCTGTGCCCAACATGAGGCTCAAACTCACGACCCCCAAATCAAGAGTCACACGCTTCATCGACTAAGCCAGCCAGGCACTCCTGAAAACTAATGTTTAAAACGAGGCAGGATTATGAGTGTCACATGACTGTAGGAACATCAAGAGTTGGTAGTTGAAAAGGAATAAAATAGCAGATACCCTGAAGTTTTCTAACCCCAAAATGTATTTATTTATTCCATACTGTATTGTAATTTTCATAGACTGTGTAGCTTATTCTTTTTTTACTTTTTAAACATCTTATTTGACAGAGAGAGCGCACGCATGAGTGGGGGTTGGGATGGAGGTAGAGGAAGGAGACTCCCTGCTAAGCAGGGAGTCAGACCTGGGGGCAGGGAGGGCGGGAGGGGGGTGCTCAATCCCAGAACCCTGACACCATGACCTGAGCCAAAGTCAAGATGCTTAATGGACTGAGTTACCCAGGGGGCCCCAACTGTGTAGTCTATTCTTAAGAAATTTCCAAGTTAGGGACACCTGGGTGGCTCAGTCCGTTAAGCGGCTGCCTTTGGCTTGGGTCATGATCCCAGGGTCCTGGGATCGAGTCCCATATTGGGCTCCCTGCTCAGCGGGGAGCCTGCTTCTCCCTCTGCCTCTGCTCCCCCTGTTTGTGCTCTCTCTCTCTCTCTCTGACAAATAAATAAAGTCTTTAAAAAATTTTTTTTTCAAGTTAAAACTTTATTATTACTTGAGGCCAAAACTTTTTTTTTTTCTTTCATTCCTTCTCATGCATTCAGTAAGTGATCCAGGGCACTATCAAATGTAGTAAAGCCAACAAGAAGGCTACACAGGACCACTGTGAGGGACACAGTCAAAATAAATGAAGTTTGGGATAAGTCACATATTGGAGACTACTATATAGGTGTTTGGGGAAGCAATGAGATAAAAGTGTTCTTTGAAGGATCATCGCACTAGAGTCTAGGAGACTTCTGCTTAGGACAAGACCAATCCAGGGCCCAAGCTAACCCAATGAAGTTGAGTACAAATTAGCTTTTTAATATGTTTGTTGAAGTAAATATGAATAAATGGTTGGCTAATGACTAATAAAAAAGTCATCAAGTCGGTAGATCTTAAGTATCCATAGTTGATAAAAGGCCGATAAATTAGGGAAGACAGTTCAAACATTTAATGAAAAAGTCCTCCAAAAGCACTCTGGTAACCATTAGCAGAAGCAAGGGAGAAGAAAAGAATTCCTCCGTGAGTCTAGAATGACCCGATCCTCCCTCTCCCTCATCCTCCAGGTTAAGGAGGAATCACATTTCTTGGTTCTCTTAAACAGACACCAAACAAGGCCCCTTCTGTGTCTGGTAGCAAGTACTTTTGAGATTTCTCTCATTTTAAGAGAATTCGGACTCCTCCTGTTCCTTGGACAGTCAAGCCTTCCCCGGATCTGTAGGTCAAGGCTTGACATGCCTAAGTCTGGTGGGTCACTCTCCAGGACCCTCAGATAAGATTCTGCTGTCATCGTTCCTGCCCCTCAGGAGACACCTGGCCAATTCCCCTGTCATTTCTGAAAATAGGGGTACTCAAGCTTCTTCCCCTCAACTATCTTCTCTCCGGTCCTCAAAAACATAACGGGTTTTCCCATCCCCTAACACACCAGATCGTCCTGTTCTCTACCTATATATCACAAGGTACTCAATCTCTCACACCCTCACAGGTTTGCACCCTTCCCATTCCTACTTGAGGAGGCTGAGGCGTCTTCCTACTGCCCCCTCACCTCCGGGAAGGCAGAGGCCTGCTCACTTTCCCTGGAGCTCTTCCTCGTCCCCTGCTCCCACTACCCACCGTATCGCCACGCCTTCGGAACAGCACCTGCCTTTTTTCCCCTGGACTGAATGGCCGAGGCCTCTAACGCGCCCCTTGGGTGAAGCTTAGGCCTCCTTCCCTCAGCAGAACCCACTCTTTGCTCTTGCTCCCCCGCCAAGCTTCCGAGGGTCTCCTCCCGGGCGAAACCCAGGATTCCTTCACCTTTCGTCCCACCCCCACCCTCTCGTCCCCCACCCCCACCCCGCCCAAGCGCAACCCAGGCCCCTCCCCAGCTCCGCGTCGACGGGCCTGCTGCTCCCCGGGCCCCGCCTCTGGGGATACCCTGGGGTCCCCGGACCCCTCCCCGGGGTCCTGGGCGTCCGGGCCTCTCAGTCCGGAGTCGCTCCAGCCCCTCCGGGCCCCTCAGCCTAGGACTTCCGGGGCCCTCGGTCTGGGGGCGCAGGGCCCCCGGGCGCCCCGCTCGCCGGCGCCCGCCGCCCTCGGCCAGGGGCCGAGCCCGGGCGGCGCGGCCGGCCGCGCTGGGGGCGGCCCGGCTGCTCGGGCGGACCC
>NW_022589705.1:79766920-79821283 GCF_004348235.1 Phoca vitulina
CTCCCCCTCCTCACCGTCTCCGTCGGGCGGGCGGGCGGCGAGCGGCCAGGGCGGGCGGGCGACGGAGCATGCGCAGAGGCCGCCACGGCCGCTACTGCCACCGCCGCCGCCAGGCCGGGCTTCAACACTTCCGGCCGCCGCCGCCGGCGAGCTGGCGCCTTAAAGGGGACGCGTCCCTATTGCGGGCCCCGCGGAGGATGAACCTCAGCCGGAGGGATTTGAGTGAGCCTTTACCTGAGCAAGGGTTTTCTGCTCTGGAGAGTCAGTATTGGAAAGGGCTCTGGGGACCCTAATAATTCTTCTTCCCCCACTTCACGGTAAGGAAAAAGAGGTCTAAATTAAAGACTCACCTCATCTACAATCAGGGGCAGAAGCCGGTCTCTCGACTCCTCTGGAGGACTGCCCATTTCACCTCCCCAGATCCAGTTTTATGGAGCTTACGTGTTACAGACCTTCAGAAGTTATGCCCAACTATCAATTCGGAATCAAAAATCTGGTTGAGTATAGAGTCAGTAACTGGTCACGAGTCCATGAGCAAGCTGCTTGCAGTCTCTGAACCACGCGTGTTTGCCAAGCCTTGCCTGGTTGTGAGGTTATGGGTTCAAGTCTTGACTTCTTCAGGGGCGTTATTAACAGCTCCAAGCCTGTATGTCGCCTAAGGCATAAGGTTGTTGTCTTACAAGAGATGATACTTGAAAAGTGCTTAGGAAAATTTCTGGGGCCAGTAATTGTAATTAGCAAGTATTAAGACCTTTCTATATAGCTAAGCGTTGCGGAAGATGCTTTGTCTCCTATAGTATTCCCCGGCAACCCTAACTGAGTAACTTTTTCTCACTCCCGTTTTACAGATTAAAAATAAAAACAAAGCAAACCAAAGCCAAAACAAACAAAACGGGGGGGGGGGGCAAGAGAAGTTAACTAATTCCTCAAGGTCACATAATCTGTAAATGGTTGGTAGAGATGGGCAGGATTTCAATTCAGTCCCTCTTTCTCCAGGGTCCAAGGCTATAACCGCTGAGATGGTTGCTTTCCTAATTAGGAACAAATGAGGTGGTGATGTGGGGCAGTTTTTTAAGGGGAAAGGAGAATTGCTTCCCCATCTTGCCTCCTGTGAGTCATCTCTGCTGATGTCCCCTCCACCATGAAGAGGTGACAGGAAGTCTTACAAGTTCTTGATTCAAGGACAGGCGAGGAGACCCAGGAGTCAACAATAGAACTGAATTTGGGGGCTCAGGGACATTGGCGAGTCTCATCTTCCTTAAGCCTTGATTTACTCATCCGTAAAATAGAGATGATTTTCCCACTGTACCCACCTCTCAGGGCTGTTTCCAGGATCAAATGAGGAGATGTAATATCCACATTAGTATCTGTTCTTATGATCAAGGACTTACACATTATCAGGTGATTTTGAATATAACAGGGGTGACTGGAGTCTTGACCTATGTGAACTGTTCCATAGCGGGACCATCAATATCTTTTGATCATGCATTGAACCCTCACTGTACATTTACCAAAAGCCTGTCCTTGCTTTCCAGAAGCTCTTGGTCCACTTTCTTCAGACATAGAATTGTAAACATACAGGATGGTACAGTGTGATAGATATTATCATAGAGATATAAACTGAGCACTGAAAAAGTTCAAAGGGCTCTCCCTGGAGAATTCCTGAAAAGCTTTATTTTTTTTAAAAAAGATTTTATTTATTTATTTGAGAGAGAGAATGAGAGACAGCATGAGAGGGAGGATGGTCAGAGAGAGAAGCAGACCCCCCGCTGAGCAGGGAGCCCGATACGGGGACTCGATCCCGGGACTCAGTCCCAGGACTCCACGATCATGACCTGAGCCAAAGGCAGTTGCTTAACCAACTGAGCCACCCAGGCGCCCCCTGAAAAGCTTTAGAGAGGAGGGGGTATTTGAGCCTGGTCTCAGGGATAAATCAAAGGGAAAATGGGTAAGAACATTCCAAAAAGTACAACATTTGCAAAGACAAAGAAGAAATGATGGGAGATGGGCTGAAGAGGGAGGCTAGAACCAAATGGTTGTCCTAAGGAGTATGGAACTAGCCTGTAAGGGTTGAGGACCCAGGGAAGGTTTAAGTCCTCTCCATCTGCACTGCTAACACCCAGCCCAGCCCACAGGACTTGCCTGGACCACTGCAGTTAATTTCCTAGCACTCAGCCACACTATCCACCTCACCCCCAGATGCTCTCCACCCTACACACCTAGAGGGAGAAATCTTTTGAAGAGATAAAGTCAAATATGACTTTCCTGTGAAAAACTCTTTCAGTAGCCTCCCATTGCACTTAGAATAAAACCCAGTCCCGTCCCCCCCACCCCCCGCCCCCCAGCACCACCACCAGGGCCACCAGGTATGATCTTCCTGCCCTCCTCTTTCTGCTCCTAACTCACTGTGCTTCAAACATCCTGAGCTCCTTTATGTGCTGGGAACCCCCTTAGGGCCTTGTCACTAGCTCTTCCCTCTACCTGGAAAGCACCTCCCACAGGTCTTCAGAGCTCATTCTCATCCTTCATTCCTCACAGGCCTTCCCTGGCTCCCAACCTAACGTGGGGTCCCCAGCCACATTCTTTTCTATCATTGCTGCCCCCCAGTTCCATCAGGACAACTGTCATGTTCATCTGGGGGATCATTCCAGGGCAAAGACCACCTCTGAAAGAAATCCCGTTCCCATGCCCTACTTTCTCTCAATCCCCCTGCTTACTTTGATAGCAATCCCCACAATTCGAAATCCCCTAGATTATTTATTTACCTATTTTGGGTAAATCTGTATCATTCACCTCTCATAGTATTAGGAGCAGAGTTTGTGCATGGCAAATGTTTGTTGACTGACTAAAGGAATGAATAATCAGAAAAATTAGAAGGTATGGACTGGGGAGGAGAAAGACCAGGAAAAGCAAGCTATGTTGGTGAGACTGCTGTGATCATCCAAGCAAGAGAGAGAGGGGGCCTCCTGCAGGGCAGAGCCAGAACACATCCTCAGGGAGCTGATGTGTTCCAGACAGTTTCAAATTGGAACCAACTAGATGTGAGGGGTGAGGGAAAGAATGAGACAATGACGATTTCCCAGGGGAGGAACAAAGCAGGAAGAGTTCATTGGGGTTGAGGGAAAGTAGAAATGATGAGTTGGTTTGGACTTCTTGAGTGTAAGGTGTTTGAGGGACATCCAAATGAAGGTGTTCAGAAGGAATTTGGATTGACTTGTCCCAGGCAAGAGGCCAGGGCTGGGATCTAGGAGCTGTCACGTGGATGGGATCATACAGACCAAGAGTGGATGAGGCCACCCAGGAAGAGTGTGCAGAGAGGGAGGGGGCTAGATGCCCAAACCTAGGGAACATTAAGCTGAGGGGAACCTGCCAGGACCAACCAGAGGTGGTCAGAAAAGTTAGGTTCCTGGACAGAGGGGAGAGAGAAAGCTCAAAGGGCAGGCAGGGAGCTTACAGAAAGGGGAAAGCACCAACCATGTCTGATACTGCAGAAAGCTCTGGCAGGGAAAAAGGAGAAGCCACTGGATTTGGCAACTTAAGACTTCATTGCTGATCCTTCCAGGGTGGGGTCACCTCTGAGGTTGGGGAGGAGGCCAAATTGTCATGGATCAAGTAGTAAATGGGAGGAGAAGTGACAGAACCAGCCAGAGGAGACAACTCTTCAAAATTTTTCTATAGGGGCAAATCCTTGAGAACACAGGCAGCAATCTCTTTGACCTCAGCCGCAGCAACTTCTTCCTAGAAACATCACCAAAGGCAAGGGAAGCAAGGACAAAAATGAACTATTGGGACTTCATCAAGATAAAAAGCTTTTGCACAGCAAAGGAAACAATCAACAAAACCAAAAGACAACCGATAGAATGGGAGAAGATATTTGCAAATGACATATCAGATAAAGGGCTAGTATCCAAAATCTATAAAGAACTTATCAAACTCAACACCCAAAGAACAACTAATCCAATCAAGAAATGGGCAGAAGACATGAACAGACATTTCTGCAAAGAAGACATCCAAATGTCCAACAGACACATGAAAAAGTGCTCAACATCACTCAGCATCAGGGAAATCCAAATCAAAACCTCAATGAGATACCACCTCACACCAGTCAGAATGGCTAAAATTAAAAAGTCAGGAAACAATGGATGTTGGCGAGGATGCGGAGAAAGGGGAACCCTCACACTATTGGTGGAAATGCAAGCTGGTGCAGCCACTCTGGAAAACAGTATGGAAGTTCCTCAAAAAGTTGAAAATAGAGCTACCCTATGACCCAGCAATTGCACTACTAGGTATTTACCCCAAAGATACAAATGTAGTGATCCGAAGGGGCACATGCACCCCAATGTTTATAACAGCAATGTCCACAATAGCCAAACTATGGTAAGAGTCTAGATGTCCATCAACAGATGAATGGATAAAGAAGATGTGATACACACACACACACACACACACACACACACACACACACACACAATGGAATTTTTTTTTTTAAAGGTTTTATTTATTTGACAGAAAGACAGCCAGAGAGGGAACACAAGCAGGGGGAGTGGGAGAGGGAGAAGCAGGCTACCTGCAGAGCAGGGAGCCCGATGCGGGGCTCAATCCCAGGCCCCTGGGATCATGACCCAAGCCAAAGGCCGACGCTTAATGACTGAGCCACCCGGGCGCCCCACACACAATGGAATATTATGCAACCATCAAAAAATGAAATCTTGCCATTTGCAACAATGTGGATGGAATTAGAGAGTATTATGCTAAGCGAAATAAGTCAATCAGAGAAAGATAAGTATCATATGATCTCACTGATATGAGGATTTTGAGAAACAAGACAGAGGATCATAGGGGAAGGGAGGGAAAAATGAAACAAGACGAAACCAGAGAGGGAGACAAACCATAAGAGACTCTTATCTCAGGAAACAAACTGAGGGTTCCTGGAATGGAGGGGGGTAAGAGGGATGGGGTGGCTGGGTGATGGACATTGGGGAGGGTATGTGCTATGGTGAGTGCTGTGAATTGTGTAAGACTGATGCATCACAGACCTGTACCCCTGAAACAAATAATACATTATATGTTAATAAAAAATTTAAAAATACATATATTAAAAAAAATATTTTTTCTATAGGGGCGCCTTGGTGGTGTAGTCAGTTAAGCAAACAACTCTTGGTTTCAGCTCAGGATATGATCTCAGGGTCCTGAGATCAAGCCCTGAGTCAGACTCCACACTCAGTGTGGAATCTGCTTGAGACTGACTACATCTCCTGGGGCGCCTGGGTGGCTCAGTTGGTTAAGCCTCTGCCTTTGTCTTGGGTCGTGATCCCAGGGTCCTGGGATCAAGCCCCGTGTTGGGCTCCTTGCTTGGCGGGGAGCTTGCTTCTCCCTCTCCCTCTGCCTGCCGCTCCCCATACATATGCTCTCTCTCTCTCTGTCAAATAAATAAATAAAATCTTAAAAAAAAAAAAAAAAGAGGGCGCCTGGGTGGCTCAGATGGTTGAACGTCTGCCTTCGGCTCAGGTCATGATCCCGGGTTCCTGGGATCGAGTCCCGCATTGGGCTCCCTGCTAGGCGGGGAGCCTGCTTCTCCCTCTGCCTCTGCCTCTCTCTCTCTCTCTGACTCTCATGAATAAATAAATAAAACATTAAAAAAAAAAAAAAAAAAAAGACTATGTCTCCCTCTCCCCACGCCCCTTGCTCTCTCTCTAAACTAAATAAACAAATATTTAAATAAATAAAATAAAATAAAATAAAATATGGGCGCCTGGGTGGCTCAGTCGTTAAGCGTCTGCCTTCGGCTTAGGTCATGATCCCAGGGTCCTGGGATCGAGTCCCACATCGGGCTCCCTGCTCAGCGGGAAGCCTGCTTCTCCCTCTCCCACTCCCCCTGCTTGTGTTCCCTCTCTCACTGTCTCTCTCTCTGTCAAAAAATAAATAAAATCTTAAAAAAAAAAAGGCAGAGGAAAAAACTTTTATTTAACATATAGCATATTTCCTTTTGATATTTTTTCTATGCATTTTTTCCTTTACCTGGATGAATTATCTTTTTTTTTAAGATTTTTTTATTTTTTATTTTATTTATTTGACAGAGAGAGAGATAGCGAGAGCAGGAACACAAGCAGGGGGAGTGGGAGAGGGAGAAGCAGGCTTCCTGCTGAGCAGGGAGCCCGATGTGGGGCTCGATCCCAGGACCCTGGGATCATGACCTGAGCCGAAGGCAGACGCTTAACGACTGAGCCACCCAGGCACCCTGGATGAATTACCTTGAATGTACAATTCTGTGTTATAGTTTTTTCCCCCCACTAAACACTGTTTCCTAAGCATTGAAAGGGATTTTTCTTCTCTTTCTCCCTCTTCTCCTTCTTATTCTTTAATATGAGAGACACTTGAATGGCCAGTCAGCTTCTGTCCTCCCCTCCCCTTGGGGTCTCTCTGATTTTTGAGCAGACAATTTTGTTTGGGAGATAATTCTGTTCATTGTGGGTGAATAAAAAAAGCTGAACAATAGAAGGATCAAAAATAACTTTGGGGGCAGCTAGCAGAGTTAGGAAAGGGATGTTCAAGGCATCCAGGCCCCCTTGGGGAGACTGTGTGAGCTGGTTGCAGCCCTGCAGTGGCTGCAGTTTGGAAAGAGCAGGGGATGGGGAGGTAGGTGGAGTGATGGGGTAACTGGGTGATGGGCATTAAGGAGGGCACTTGATGCAATGAGCACTGGGTGTTATATGCAACTGATGAATCACTAAACTCTACCTCTGAAACTAATAATACTCTATATGTTAATTAATTAAATTTAAATTTAAAAAAATAAAAGTAAAACAAAAGAAATAGGGGAACTGAGGGGCGCTGATGGGCCTGCTAGCTGCCACAGACTGCGCTAACCATTTGAGATCTATACAACCTCCCAGGTCCTTTTACTGACCACTTTAACATGAGAGGTTATTCTCCATCTCATTCTCCCTCTGTTCTCTCCCTCTCTCTCTCTCTCTCTCAAGTAAATAAATAAAATCTTTAAAAAAAATAAAAAGGGGCGCCTGGGTGGCTCAGCCGTTTAGCGTCTGCCTTCGGCTCGGGTCGCGATCCCGGGGTCCTGGGATCGAGTCACACATTGGCTCTCTGCTCAGTGGGGAGTCTGCTTCTCCCTCTCATTGTCCCTCTGTTCTCTCCCTCCTTCTCTTTCTCTCTCAGTAAATAAATAAAATCTTTAAAAAAAAAAATAACGTGAGGTTAAGAACTTGCCCACATTCATACATCTGTTTATTGGCTCAGCTGGATTTGAACATAGGCAATTGTGCTCCAGAGCCCATGTTCTTAATTTTCCCTCTACTGTAGAGCTCCTATTCCTGGCTGTACATAGAATTACTTGAGATTTGGGGTGCCTGGGTGGCTCAGTCATTAAGCGTCGGCCTTCGGCTCGGGTCATGATCCCAGGGTTCTGGGATCAAGCCCCGCATCGGGCTCCCTGCTCAGCGGAGAGCCTGCTTCTCCCTCTCCCACTCCCCCTGCTTGTGTTCCCTGTCTCGCTGTGTCTCTCTCTGTCAAATAAATAAACAAAATCTTAAAAAAAAGAAAAAGAAAAAGAATTACTTGAGATTTTATAAAATACCCATACCAGGGCCCCACCCCAAATGAATTCAGACAAGATCTCTGAGGATAGAGCCCAGACATGAATATTTTCTAAAATGTCCCTAGAAGGGGTGCCTGGGTCATGCAGTCAGTTAAACATCAAGCTTAGTTTCGGCTCAGGTCTTGATCTCAGGGTCATGGGATTGAGCCCTGCATCCAGCCCTGCCTCAGGCTCTGCACTCACTGCAGAGTCTGCTTCAGATTCTCTCTCTCTCTCCCTTTCCCCATCCCGCTAGTGCTCTCACTCTCTCTCTAAAATAAATAAATCTTTAAAAAAAAAAAAAATGTCCCTAGAAGACTCTAATGGCCAACCAGGTGTAAAAGCCAATCTAATCCTTACTCAGTGCCATACCATTTTAAATACTTTATATTAACTTATTTAATTCCTGCAAGGTTGATATGAGTAGTGTCCCCATCCTACAGATAGGAAAACTGAGGTTGCATAGTTGGCAAGTGGTAGAGCCAGAATCTGGACTCTTTACTTCAACCTGTGCTATGGCCTAATCATTCTGATTTCCTGAGACTAGCTGTTGATCGGATTGAAAGGGAAAGAAACAAACTGCTTGAGACCCTTCTCTGTGTCTGCCACTGTGTTAGGAGATTTCCTATAGATGAAATTCCAGATAAGGAGTGTTATCCTCATTTTCCAGAAAAGGCAAGACAGGCTCAGTGAAATTAAGTGGCACACTCTGGGTTGCAAGGCTGAGAAGCAGCTGAGCTGCCACTTCTAATGCGCCCATCCAAAGTCCAGGCTCTGTCCCAGGACAACTTTTTCCCTTTCTTTTTTTTTTTTAAAGATTTTTATTTTTTTATTTAACAGAGATAGAGAGAGCACAAGTAGGCAGAGCAGCAGACAGAGGGAGAGGGAGAAGCAGGCTCTCCGCCGAGCAGGGAACCCGATGTGGGGCTCGATCCCAGGGCCCTGGGATCATGACCTGAGCCGAAGGCAGCCGCTTAACCAATTGAGCCACCCAGGCGCCCCAACTTTTTCCCTTTCTACGGTATCACCTCCTACCCATGTCAGAGGTTGAAATCAGTGCCACCAGAACCAGGCATTGAGCAGACCTACTGGGGTTAGACCAGCTGGAGAGTTTGTGCCTTATTTGGAGGGGCCGCAGCTCCTCTACCAGTCTGCCATGGAACCAGAATGTGGGCCCACTGTGGCTAGAACATCCAGTTTGGAAGAGGAAGTGGAAATCCTGAGTTTTATTTGATATCTCTGGATTTTTTTAAAGACTTTATTTATTTGAGAGAGAGTGAGTGAGAGAGCATGGGCAGGGAGAGAGGCAGAGAGAGATCAAGAAGCAGACTCTCCACTGAGCAGGGAGCCTGATGTGGGGCTTGATCCCAGGACCCCGGGATCATGACCCGAGCCAAAGGCAGACGCTTAACCGACTGAGCCACACAGGTGTCCCGATATCTCTGGATTTGTAAGTGTCAATAACCAATTTCAAAAAAGCAAAAACAAAACAAAATTTCAAGCATCTTCTGGACTCTAACTTGCCCATCTGTGAAGAAGTGTGGCCTATGGATCCCAGGTTTCTCTTCCCACACACCTACATCCAGCCTGGAACAGTGTCTTCAGCTGCCTGACCAGCCACTGATTCTGCAAAGTCAGTATGTCCACACCGAATTCATGATTTCTATCTCCACCTCACCTTAGATCCCCCCTTCTCCCACCTCTTACCTCCTCCACCTCAGAGATTGGTAGCTCCTTCACTCAGTCACCTCCCAAAGACCCCTCTAATACTGCCTCCTCTCTGAATCCCACCTGGTCCACACCACCATCACCCGCCTCTGCTGCCTTACAGCCAGAACCTCCTGATCGGTCTCCTCACTTTCTGCCATGCTGCCTCCCAGGCTCCACTGTTACCTCCTCCAATGGCCTCTCTTCCCCTTAGAATTAACCTTGAACTCCTCATCATGGTCTACAAGACTTTGCATGAGCTGGCACTGGGATCTCCTCCTGACTCCTTTTCTGTGACCCTGCTCCAGCCTCCCTGGCCTTCTCCAAGTTCCTCCAACACATGGATTTCATGACCTTTGCCTGTGCTGTTTCCCCACAGGATCCTGTAATGTTCTTTTTTTTTTTTTTTTTAAGATTTTATTTATTTATTTGAGAGAGAGGGAAACAATGAGAGAAAGAGCACAAGCAGGGGGAGCAGCAGAGGGAGAGGGAGAAGCAGACTCCCTGCCGAGCAGGGAGCCCGACGTGGGGCTCGATCCCAGGACCCTGGGATCATGACCCGAGCCAAAGGCAGACGCTCAACCGACTGAGCCACCCAGGCGTCCCTCCTGTAATGTTCTTCTCCCACATCTTCAGCTGGCTCCTTTCCATGCTCCAGGTCTCACCTCAGCTCCTGATCCAGGCCTGTCCTGTTCTCACTGTCTCTAGTTGCCTTGCTCTCCAGGCACTCTCTCTCACATCTCCTTTATAGCCCTTCCTGCCACTGGCCACATCTTCCTGGTCTGTATCCACTTCCCTCCCCCTCCCCCACTTCCCTTTCTGCTCCATCCCCCTCTCTAGCCCTAACCTGCCACTCACATGCATATATACCCTGTAATGAAATCCCCTTGAGAGTAGGGACAAGGTCTGTTGTATTCAACCTCCAGAACATTGCCTGGTACATAGAGAGCTCTCAAAAAATATTAAGGACTGCCTACACTTTTGTGTCTACCTCTCCACCCCCACAGCCTACCCTACCCTCTGCATCACATTCTCAGAAGCCGGAGCCCACTAACAGATGGGGAGTGAATCAGGAAAAGAAGCAGAGAGAGATAAGGAGGAAGTTCTGCCAGTGGGTGGAAAAAAAAAAAAAAGAAAGAAAGAAAAATCTGGGTTGAACCTAGATTCAGTCAAATGAATCACTTACTCCACCACCTCACACCCACCTACACCCACTGTCCGCCACTAAGAGCAAACCAAAAGGCTGGATTTCTGGTTTTGGAGACAAAGAGGACAAGATTCAAGTTGTGCTGGTTCCTTGAACTTGGATCAGTCTCTGTCTCGGCCTCAGTTTCCTCATCTGTAAAAGGGAGATGGTAATGGTACCTCAATCACAGAGGGGTTATGAAGAGTAAATTAGATCAAAAAGACTAAGAATAATGTCTGGAATGTATTAAGCACTCAAGAAATACCAGCTGGTATTACTATTAATACTCCAACTGGCACCACCCACCTGCCTAACAGAACTTGGAGCCCAGTCAGTTGCCTCCATTGGCTACAGGACCTCCCTGGGCCTCAGTCTCCTTATCTGTTATGAGGACCATCAGCAGCGACATTTCCAAGCACAGGCTGTATACCAGGCACTTGGCTTACACGCTGTTTTGCCGACTAGAGTAAGCTCCCTGAGCTGTGATCGGCTTCCAGCCTGTGCTGGAGACACTTCTTTTAGAGATTTTATTTTATTTTTTTCATAATTAGTCTTTTTATTTCATTTATGTGTTTTCTTTTTATGTCTCAAACAAATAGCATTTTCTTGATCACAGCAAATGGTACAATATCAACATCAGTCTTTGGAAAGCCTTATTTAGGCTTATTTTTATATTTCAAACAAACCCTAACACCATCCCTCTCATAGATCTATCCTTTATTGTATTTATAAGTGTGCTTCCAGTGTACTTTTCTTATATTTACTGGGATATATGTACATCCTGATATGTATGTATGTATATATGAATAGGTGTATGTATGTGTATAAATATATATCATTTTCTCTGTTTAGCTTATACAAATGGTTTTAAGCTTTAAATTTCATTGTTTTCTTTTTCTTATTTTTCCCTACTTAAGATTTTATTTTTAAGTAACGTCTACACCCAGCGTAGGGCTTGAACCTACAACCCCAAGATCAAGAGTCACACGCTCTACCAACTGAGCCAGCCAGGCACCCTGGTGCTGGAGATATCTTAGGTACATCCAAAACCTTGCTCTTCACCATCTTTTCTTTTCCTTAAATTTTTAATTTTAATTTATTCATTTTTAATTTTTAAAATTTAGCATTTTAACCATTTAACCATTTCTAAGTGTACACTTCAGTAGCATTAAGTACATTCACACTGTTGTGCAGCCATCACCACCGTCCATCTCCAGAACGTCCTCATCCTCCTCAGCTGAAATTCTGTGCCCATTAAACAATAACTTCTCATACCCCACCCCCACTGCAGCCCCTGGTAACCACTCTCCAACTTTCTGTCTCTGTGAATTTGACCATTAAAAGTACCTCCAGTATATTTACCCCAAAGATACAAACGTAGGGATCCGAAGGGGTGCGTGCACCCCAATGTTTATAGCAGCAATGTCCACAATAGCCAAACTGTGGAAAGAGCCAAGATGTCCATCGACAGATGAGTGGATAAAGAAGATGTGGTATATATATACAATGGAATATTATGGAGCCATCAAAAATAATGAGATCTTGCCATTTGCAACAATGTGGATTGAACTGGAGGGTGTTATGCTGAGCAAAATAAGTCAATCAGAGAAAGACATGTATCATATGACCTCACTGATATGAGGAACTCTTAATCTCAGGAAACAAACTGAGGGTTGCTGGAGTGGGGATTGGGGTGGGAGGGATGGGGTGGCTGGGTGATAGACACTGGGGAGGGTATGTGCTATGGTGAGCGCTGTGAATTGTGCAAGACTGTTGAATCACAGATCTGTACCTCTGAAACAAATAATACATTATATGTTAAGAAAAAAAAAAAGAAGAAGATAGCAGGAGGGGAAGAATGAAGGGAGGGAAATTGGAAGAGGAGACGAACCATGAGAGACGATGGATTCTGAAAAACAAACTGAAGGTTCTAGAGGGGTGGGAGGATGGGTTAGCCTGGTGATGGGTATTAAAGAGGGCACGTTCTGCATGGAGCACTGGGTGTTATGCACAAACAATGAATCATGGAACACTACATCAAAAACTAATGATGTAATGTATGGTGATTAACATAACAACAAAAAAATTTTAAAAAATAACAACATTTTTTAAAAAATGACACACACACACAAAAACTACCTCCAGTAAGTGGAATCACATGATATTTGTCCATGTGAGTCCGGTTTATTTCACTTAGCATAATGTCTTCAAGGTTCATCCATGTTGTAGCTGGTAATTCATTCCTTTTAACGGCCAAATAGTATTCCATTGTGTGCATATTTATTGATTTTGTTTATCCATTTATCCTTTGATGGACATTTGGATTGTTTCCACCTTTTGGCTATTGTGAATAATGCTGCCATGAATATGGGTGTACAAATATATCTTTGAGGAGCGCCCGGGTGGCTCAGTCAGTTAAGCGTCTGCCTTCCATTCAGGTCATGATCTTGGGATCCTGGGATCGAGCCCCACATTGGGCTCCCTGCTCAGCAGGGAGCCTGTTTCTCCCTCTCCCTCTGCTCTACTCGTGCTCTCTCTCGCCCTCCCTCTCTCTCAAATAAATAAATAAGGCAACCCTGTCGGGACTTCTCTCACTCTTGAGAGCTTTTTCTGTATCTTCACTTAAGAAACTATCATTTTGGGGCGCCTTCAGCTCAGGTTGTGTTCCCAAGGTCCTGGGATCGAGCCCCACATCTGGCTCCTTGCTCACTGGGGAGCCTCCTTCTCCCTCTCCCTCTACCTGCTACTCCACCTGCTTGTGCTCTCTCTCTGTCAAATAAATAAATAAAAATTCTTAAAAAAAAAAAGAAACTATCGTTTTACTCACAAATAAATAAATAATAAATAAATAAAGCCTTTAAACAACAACAACAACAACAAAAACCCCACACAAATATATCTTTGAGACTCTGCTTTCAATTCTTTGGGGTATATACCCAGAAGAGGAATTGCTCGATCACATGACAATTCTATTTTCAGTTTTGTGCAGAATCGCCATACTGTTTTCCACAGCTGCTGTACCATTTTACATTCCCACCAACAGTGCACAAAAATTCCAATTTCTCCACATTCCTTGCCAACACATTTTAAAAGTTTGTTTATTTAAGTAATCTCTACACCCAACATGGGGCTTGAACTCACAACCCTGAGATCGAGAGTTGCACACTCTTCGGAGCCACACAGGTGCCCTGCCAACATTCGTTTTTTGTTTGTTCATTTGTTTGTTTTTAATAGTAGCCATCCTGATAGGTATGAAATGGTAGCTCACTGTGATTTTGATTTGCATTTCCCTAATGACTAATGTGGAGCATCTTTTCATGCGCTTATTGGCCATTTGTAGATCTTTAGAGAGATGTCTATTTAAATCCTTTGCCCATTGTTGAATTGAGTTTGCTTTTTATTGTTGAGTTATAGGAGTTCTTTGTATGGTCTGGATGGCAGCACTTATCAGATATGTAATTTGCAAATATTTTCTTCCATTCTGTGGGTTGTTTTTCACTGTCTTGTTAGTGGCCTTCAATGCATAAAAGTTTCAAATTTTGATGAATTCCAATTTACTTATTTTTTTTTCTTTTTGTTATCTTGCTTTGGTATCATATTTAAGAAATCATTACTGAATCCAATATCATGACGATTTCCCCCTGTTTTCTTCTTAGAGCTTTTTATAGCTTTAGCTCTTACGTTTAGACTTTTGATACATTTTGAGATATTTTTTGGATGTGGTATAAGAGTTCAAATTCAGGGGCGCCTGGGTGGTTCAGTCATTAAGTGTCTGCTTTCGGCTCAGGTCATGATCCCAGGGTCCTGGGATCGAGCCCCACATCGGGCTCCCTGCTTCGCAGGAAGCCTGCTTTTCCCTCTCCCACTCCCCCTGCTTGTGTTCCCTCTCTCGCTGTGTCTCTCTCTGTCAAATAAATACATAAAATCTTAAAAAAAAAGAGAGTTCAAATTCATTCTATTGCATATGAATATCCATTTTTCCCAGCACCATTTGCTGAAAGACTGTTTTTCCCCTACCGAATGGAAAATGGCCTTGTCACTCTTACCAAAAATCATTTGAAAAAAAATAATCTGGGGGCGCCTGGGTGGCTCAGTCGGTTAAGCGGCTGCCTTCAGCTCGGGTCATGATCCCAGGGTCCTGGGATCGAGCCCCGCTTCGGGCTCCCTGCTCAGCGGGGAGCCTGCTTCTCCCTCTCCCTCTGCCTGCCTCTCTGCATACTTGTTCTCTCTCTCTATCTCTCTGTCAAATAAATAAATAAAATCTTTAAAAAAAAAAATCTGGGGCGCCTGGGTGGCTCAGTCGTTAAGCGTCTGCCTTCAGCTCGGGTCATGATCCCAGGGTCCTGGGATCGAGTTCCACATCGGGCTCCCTGCTCTGCGGGAGGCCTGCTTCTCCCTCTTCCACTCCCCCGGCTTGTGTTCCTGCTCTCGCTGTGTCCCTCTCTGTCAAATAAATAAATAAAATCTTAAAAATAATAAAAATAATAAAAATAAAATAAAATAAAATAAAAAATCTGATACCAGGATTTGATACTAGGACTCTCTATTCTATTCTCTATTCTATTCCATTGATCTATATGTATGTCTATACCACGCTATTTTACTTACTGTAGCTTTGTAGGGAGTTTCGAAATTAGGAAGTGTAGTCTTCCAACTTTGTCCTTTTATGAGAGTATTTTGGCTATTTGGGGTCTTTTGAGATTCCATCTGAATTTTAAGATGGATTTTTCAATTTCTGCAAAAAAATGTTAGGATTTTTATAGGGATTACATTGAATCCATAGATCAGTTTGGCTAGTATTGACATCTTAACAATAATATTAAATCTTCCAGTCTATGAACATGGTATATCTTTCCATTTATTTATGTCTTCTTTAATTCCTTTCAGCAATGTTTTGTAGTTTTTTGTGTACAAGTTACACTCCTCCTTGGTTAACTTTTACCTCCTTGGTTAAATTTATTCCTAAGTATTTTATTCCTTTTGATGTTATTGTAAATGGAATTGTTTTCTTAATTTTCTTTTTGGATTGTTAGTGTATAGAAACACAATTTTTGTGTGACCATCGTTTCTTATCAGTGTCACTTATCCCAACATTGCATATATGGACCAAGGGGAGTCAGAGGATCAGGTTTGTTTTTTAAAGATTTTATTTATTTGACAGAGAGAGACACAGCGAGAAAGGGAATACAAGCAGGGGGACTGGGAGAGGGAGAAGCAGGCTTCCCGCCAAGCAGGGAGCCTGATGTGGGGCTCGATCCCAGGACCCTGGGATCATGACCTGAGCCAAAGGCAGACGCTTAACGACTGAGCCACCCAGGCGCCCCCAGGTTTTTTGTTTTGTTTTGTTTTTTTAAGTAAGCTCTACACCCAGCATGGGGCTTGAACTCATGACCTTGAGATTAAAAGTGGCATATTCTACTGACTGAGCCAGCCAGGTGCCCGCAGGTTTGGTTGGTTTTAAGAAAGGAGCCATGGGGGGACTCTTGGTTTCCACTCAGGTCATTATCTTGGGGTCATGGGATTGAACCCTGAGTTGGGTTCCATGCTCAGTGGGGAATCTGTTTGAGATTCTCTCTCTTTCTCCCCCTGCTCCCCATACTCTCTCTCTCAAATAAATAAATAAAAACTTAAAAAAAAATCCATCTCCCTGCCCCTACCCACCTGGAGTAAATCCACCCTATTGGGAGACTATGACCTGATTAGAAGGAGTTCCATTTTAGTTACAGAAGGTTCTGTGACTTCCTTACACGTGGTGTAGGCTTAGACTACCTGTAAAATGGGAAGACTGTTCTTGTCCTACTTAGGAGAATGGACAGGAGCAGACTGTCTTGTATACACCTGTATCCTAGGACATAGTAGGTGCTTAATAAATAGCAGTGAATATACTTGTATATTCACAAGTACTTCATGGATTATGAAGAGCTCTATAAATACATATTGAATGCCTACTAAAGTGCCGGGTACTACACCAGACCCAAGAATGCAAGTGGTACAAACAATGAATCATGGAACACTACATCAAAAACCAATGATGTAGAGGCACCTGGGTGGCTCAATCATTAAGTGTCTGCCTTCGGCTCAGGTCATGATCGCAGGGTCCTGGGATCGAGCCCCACATCAGGCTCCCTGCTCCGTGGGAAGCCTGCTTCTCCCTCTCCCACCCCCCCTGCTTGTGTTCCCTCTCTCACTGTCTCTCTCTCTGTCAAAAAATAAATAAAAAATCTTAAAAAAAAAACAAACAACAATTGTGATAATGTTCTGCTGAGAAGTACGTAGTGCCATGAAAGAGTAACAGAGTGTGGGGGAGCTAACCTAGTAAGGGGTGGGGAATCAAGGAAGGCCTCGCTGAGGAAGTGACGTTTGAGCTAAGATACAGAAGAGTAAGGGAGGAGTTAGCCATGATGGGAGAGGGAGGGAGAGGGAGGACCTGTTGAGAAAGAGCATTTCCAGCTAGAAGAAAAAACTTTCTAGAGAGTAGTGGCTTGAGAGATACACAGAGAAGACCAGTATGGCTGGAGCCCTGAGAACAAAGAGGGTGGTGAGTCATGGAAAGTAACAGGATGTTAAACCAAACTAGTTAGGCGCCACGGAAGGGTCTTTAATTCCGGGGGGGCGGGGGGGCGGGTGGCGTGCGGAGTGTCATAATCAGCTGACAGAAACTCAGCATGCAGGAAATCCACTAAGGTCAAGTTTCTACATTATTATTCCATAAACTGATTACAGATTCTCAGGCTCCTAGCTGGGTATACTCTCCTTCCAGCCCTTGAATTTTTTTTAACACCCTTTTTCAAGTATAATTTACATACCACAAGACTCATCCATTTTAAATGTACAATTCAAATGATTTTTAGTAAATTTATAGAGGTGGACACCTCTGATCATAATGTAGTTTTAGGACATTTCCTATTACCCCCAGAAAATCCCTCATGCCCATTAGTAGTCAATCCCTGCTCCCACTCCACAGACAGCCACTAATCTGCTTTCTGTCTCCTATATTTGCCTTTTCTGGACATTTTGTATAAAAGGAATCATATAATATGTGGTTTTCTGGGACTGGCTACTTTGTGGTCTGATTTTGTCGTCAGTTATATTCCAGTGACTGTGTGTCTCCGTTATTTCTCTAACCTTTTCATGTGCTCTGTACTTTCATAGGAAATAGGAAAACATGAGGGCGCCAGGCTGGCTCAGTCAGAAGAGTGTAGGACTCTTGATCTCGGGGTCATGAGTTCGAGCCCCATGATGGGTATAGAGATTACTTAAATAAATAAAACATAAAAAAGAAAAAGGAAATAGGGAAATTTGGGTAAACAAAAGGAGAAAAAAAAAAAAGCTTCACTTTCCCAATAAATCTTTCCTAACAGATTCTGCTATAGTTGACATTCTCCTGGACCATTCTGTGCAAAGCACCTGATTCCTGTCAGAAGACCTGAACTCAAAAAGAAAAAAAGAAAGAAAGAAGACCTGAGCTCACCTCTTGCCTCTGCTACTTTCTAGCTATGTGATCTGGGCCTCTTGGGGTTTCTGTTTTCTAATCTGTAAAATGAGCAAAATAATACTACCTACCTCACTGGTTTATGTTATGAGGAACAGGAGCTAATGCATACGAAGTCCTTAATATAGGGCCCGGCACTTGATTAGTGCTCCATAGAGGTGAACCATTATCATAAATGTTCTTATGCAACATTTTTTTTTAAAGATTTTATTTTTATTTATTTGAGAGAGAGAGAGCCTGAGCACGAACAGGGGGAAGGGCAGAGGGAGAAGGAGAAACAGACTCCCCACTGAGCAGGGAGCTCAATGCAGGGCTTGATCCCAGGACCCTAAGATCATGACCTGAGCGGAAGGCAGACACTTAACGGACTGAGCTACCCAGGCATCCCACAACATTTTATTTTTATTTATTATTATTATTATTTTTTAAAGATTTTATTTATTCATTTGAGACACAGAGATACAGAGAGAGAGAGAGCATGAGCAGGGGGAGAAGCAGAGGGAGAGGGAGAAGCAGGCCTCCCGCTGAGCCAGAAGCCTGATGTGAGGCTTGATCCCAGGACCCTGGGATCATGACCTGAGCCGAAGGCAGATGCTTAACCATCTGAGCCACCCAGGCGCCCTATTATTATTATTATTTTTAATTAAGCTCTGTGCCCAACGTGGGGTTTGAACTCACAGCCCCGAGATGAAGGGACATAGGCTCTACTGACTAAGCCAGCCAGGTGCCCTTCTGTGCAACATTGTAATGAGTACATGGTATTCCATTTGCGGCTATCCCTTAGTCGGTTTGACTGCTGTTCTTGAACATGTAGGCCAAGGGCCAGTTAACTACAGCTCCCCAGCTGTGGCCTGGGAGTCTAAGAATGGTTTTCACATTTTTAAATGGCTGGCAGGGTTAAAAAAAAAAAAAATCAAAATAATACTATTTCATGACATGTGAAAGTTGTATGAAATTCAAATTTCAGTGTCTATGAGTAAAACTTTATTGGAACACTGCTACACTCTCTTGTTTATATATTGTCTGTTACTGCTTTGCAACAGCAGAGTTGAGTGGTTAGCAGAGACCGTATGACCACAAAAACCTAAAATACGCACCATCTGGCCTCTTTACAGAAAAAGCTGGCTGAGGGGCGCCTGGGTGGCTCAGTCGTTAAGCGTCTGCCTTCGGCTCAGGTCATGATCCCATGATTCTGGGACCGAGTCCCACATCGGGCTCCCTGCTCGGCGGGAAGCCTGCTTCTCCCTCTCCCACTCCCCCTGCTTGTGTTCCCTCTCTCGCTGTGCCTCTCTCTGTCAAATAAATAAAATCTTAAAAAATAAAAATAAAAATAAAATAAAAAGTTGGCTGAGACATGGTATAGGTAACTCTTCATTTCTTATGCTTTATAAAAAATACTGCAAGGAACTTCCATAGGCCCGTGAGACCAGGCCTCAGTGGTCTCTTCAGGCTTTCCTGTGTGTTGCCACCTGGCTGGTTTCCTTCTGGCCATTCTGGTCTTTCAGCTCTGGGATTGCAGCCCATTGACTCCACCCTCAAGGCTTTGCCTCTACTTAACAGCCCTTCCTCCTACGACTTTGGTGGTCTTCTATTTCTTCTTCAGGTTTCAGCTTCAAAGTCTTTGCTTTAGGAAAACTTTCCAGATCTCCCCCTCCCAGCCAAATTCAGCATAGTACTCAGTTTGCTATTCTCTCCCCTCACTAAGCCTTGTGAAGTCAGGCACTGGGTCTATCACTACTACACTTGACCCTTGAACAATGCAGAGGTTAGAGGTGCCAACCCTCACCCCCCCACACACACCACACACACTCCCCCTGCTGTAAAAAATACCATTATAGGGGCGCCTGGGTGGCTCAGTTGGTTGAGCATCAGACACTTGATTTCGGCTTAGGTCATGGGCTTGGGGTTGTGGGATAGAGCCCCACTTCAAGCCCCAGTCGGGCTCCAGGCTCAGTGCAGTCTGCTTATCCCTCTCCCTCCCCCTCTGCCCCTCATCCTGCTCTCGCTCACATCCACTCCCTCTCTCTCTCTAAAATAAATCTCAGGCACCTGGGTGGCTCCGTTGGTTAAGCATCTGACTTCAGCTCAGGTCATGATCCCAGGGTCCCAGGATGGAGCCCTGTGACCGGCTCCCTGCTCAGCAAGGAGTCTGCTTCTGCTTTTTCCTCTCCCTCTGCTCCTCCCCTCACTCGTGCTCTCGATCTCTCTCAAATAAATAAAATCTTTAAAAAATAAAGATTTAAATAAATAAGTCTTAAAAAAATCCAAGTATAACTCCCCATTGAGTATAGCTTTTGACTCCCCCAAAGCTACCTTCTGTTGACTAGAAGCCTGATTACATAAATAGTTGATTAACATATATTTTTTGTATTATGTGTATTATATACATTATATATATATAATATGTATATAAAATATATAAAATATACATATTATATACAGTCTTATAATAATAAGTTAAACTAGAAAAAAAAAAGAGGGCGCCTGGGTGGCTCAGTCGTTAAACATCTGCCTTCGGCTCAGGTCATGATCCCAGGGTCCTGAAAATATTTTCAATTATGCAAGTAATAAAATTACACAATAATGAAATAGCTCATTATGCTTTTTAAAATAATTACAATATTAAAGGTAAGTCTGATTTTCCCTGCTCAGTGGGAAGCCTGCTTCTCCCTCTCCCGCTCCCCCTGCTTGTGTTCCCTCTCTCGCTGTGACTCTCTGTCAAACAAATAAATAAAATATTTTAAAAAATAGGGCGCCTGGGTGGCTCAGTTGTTGGGCGACTGCCTTCGGCTCGGGTCATGGTCCCGGGGTCCTGGGATCGAGTCCCATATCGGGCTCTCTGCTCCGCGGGAAGCCTGCTTCTCCCTCTCCCACTCCCCCTTGCTTGTGTTCCCTCTCTCACTGTGTCTCTCTCTGTCAAATAAATGAATAAAATCTTTAAAAAAAAAAAAAAAAAAAAAAAATATTTTAAAAAATAAAAATAAACTAGAAAAAAGAAAATGGTATTAAGAAAATCATCAGGGAGGGGTGCCTGGCTGGCTCAGTCAGTGGAGCATGCAACTCTTGATCTTGGGTCATAAGTTCAAGACCCACCTTGGGCATAGAGCTTACTTGAAAAAAAAAATCATATGGAAGAGAAAATACATTTCCAGTACCATGAGTGGACAAAGGCTATAGAAAGAACATTAACACAGCTTTAGAAAGGGATATATAGGGCGCCTGGGAGGCTCAGATGGTTGAGCGACTGCCTTCAGTTCAGGTCATGATCTCTCCAGGTCCTGGCTGGGATCAAGCCCCACGTGGTACTCCCTGCTCAGTAGGGAGTCTGCTTCTCCTTCTCTCCTCACTCGTGCTCTCTCTCTCAAATGAATAGTCTTTTTTTTTTTTTTTAAGATTTTATTTATTTGACAGAGAGAGATACAGCGAGAGAGGGAACACAAGCAGAGGGGAGTGGGAGAGGGAGAAGCAGGCTTCCCGCCGAGCAGGGAGCCTGACGTGGGGCTCGATTCCAGGACCCTGGGATCATGACCTGAGCCGAAGGCAGACGCTTAACGACTGAGCCACCCAGGCGCCCCTCAAATGAATAAAGTCTTAAGAAAAAAAAAAGAAAGGGATATATACGCCTGGTTAAAGGGGAAGAATTTTTACAAGATCAAAGTTATGCATGGTGATTCAATCACCCCTGCAAGAGGACACCTACGAGGAGTCCCGATATTCCCGCTGGGGGCATAATTCAGAGTGCACTTGCGTAAACGTATAACTTACTTTCCTTACACCTGTGAAATGGAAATGGAAAAATAGCCTCTCTTTCTATGTCAGCAATCACCTGGCTCGATTGTGAAAAACCAGTTTGTACCCACCACTCTGTGGGGTTTTTTTGTGGCGCTTCTTATAAATAGTTGACTTATCTTACCTAGCCATTTCATCGTCAAGACCTCCTAAGTAAAATAACTTACACTCAGTTTACTAATGAAACATCTAACTGCTTAACTAAACCTCATCTACACTCGGTACACCTAATAACTAAACCTCAAACCTCATCTGCTTACCAGAAAAGGAAAAACCCAATAATAAACCTAGAGAAACAAGAAATAAAAAAAAAACAAACACTACTTCTTTCATTACTAAAAACAGGGGCGCCGGGACCAACGATCACCAGCTGCCCAAGTACCAAAAAATTATGCTTCCGAAATCTCTTGATGTCGATTCCGCACGAAGAGCAATGGAGCTGCCCTACGTGTGCCACTCACGACAGAAGCCCTTTTTGCCTGCTCAGACACGAAAACAGTGAGGCAGTGCTGGCGAATCCCTCTTTCGGTAAAGGTGAAAACAAACTGGAAGCAATTTCTTATCCTTACTCCTCAAGTTGAAGGGGGAACTTCAAGACATGCTGAGCCGTAGAGCAATATTCACAAGAAGACTTTATGATTTGTCTTTCGATTTTTATATAGAAGTAAGGGCAAGGACGTAAATTGATATGCAAATATGCGCGGTGCTTGCTGGGAAGGGGCCGGCGGGCGCTGAGGGAGTGGCAAGGAAGAGCGGTTGTAGGAGCGAGCTGGGAAGCTGTCGCCGGCTGCAGTGGGCGTCAGGTCGCACCTTTTGTACGTTACGCGGGATACCCGCTTCTCGGCGGCTGTGGGTACCTATCTGGGGAAGACACGAATCCCACCCTATTAAAATGGAAAATGCACAAACTTGTACCACCCGTGGCCATCCAACCTGAAGCGGCCCCACCATGGGAAAACTGGAGGCACAGGGAGAGAAGGACTGGGACCAACCTAATCTTCTGCTAATGATTAGCAGAACGTAGTGTGTTCATAAAGTGGAATGAATGCTATCTACTGTGCTGCCAAGGAGTGAATTAAACACCAAAAAGCACTGAGTGATAAGAGTTGCCGAATAAGGTACAGCATGATGACCATTAACGTGAGGGGAAAAAAGCAATACCAAATTTGGATTGGTTAAAGTAGATCTTTATCAATAGATATAAAAAAAATTGAGTGAAGGTGTTGAATAGGGTACCACATGTCGTTAACGTAATAAAGAACATACACGTATGCACATAAAACCCAGTGCTATATATTTTCTAATGCCACATACTTTATTAACTTTTTAAAAAAAGATTTGCAAAAACACATCACTGATTACCTCTGGGAAGGAGGGAAGGATGGGGACCATGACACACAAGAAATCAGACTTACCTTTAATATTGTAATTATTTTAAAAAGCATAATGAGCTATTTCATTATTGTGTAATTTTATTACTTGCATAATTGAAAATATTTTTTAACTTGTCCTTGCTTTCTATATTTTCCCTATTTCATTATTTTTTTTTAAGATTTTAAGTAATCGCTGCACCTAATGTGCAGCTGGAACTCACAACCCCAAGATCAAAAGTCACACGTTCTGACTAAGCCAATCAGGCTCCCCCCATATTTCATTTTTTAAAGTCAGGTTTGTTGATATATAATTTACATATAGTAAGTTCACCTTTTTTACCATATGGTTTAACAAACTCATATAGACATGTATCTGCTACCACAATCAATCAAATATCACACATTTATATCACCCCCAAAAGTTCCTTGGTCTCCTTTTCTAGTCAACCCTTACCCCTAGTCCCAATCCTGGTAATCAGTGTTCTTCTCTGGCCCTGTAGTTTTGCCTTTTCCAGAATGGCATAAAAATGGAATCACTCACATATACTTCATTTTTAATATAAAAACAACATGTGCTAATTGTAAAAAAAATTGAAACAGTACAGAAACGTGAGAATGTTTTCCCCAAACTACTATTAACAGTTTAGTGTTTCTCTTGCCAGACTGTTTTCTATGTACATATACATAGATTTTTTTTTTTTAAACGAAAAATATAGACTCAGGCATTTCACTTTCCTTGATGTATTTTAAATAATACATAGAGGTACCTGACCTCTACAAAGGAGAAGCTGAAGGGAGTCACATAAACAGCTCTTATACTATAATAGGATACAGACTTATAGTATAAACCGGTGGAAAGCCTAGATGTGGGTTCTGTCAATTGTTTGTTGGGGGCTCTTCCTATAATCCACCAGTCATCTCTTCAAAACAAATCATTATTTCACTCCTCTATTCAACACTCCAATGCCTTCCCATTGCACAATAAATAAACCCCGTGTCCTAGCCATAGCCTACAAGGTCCAGCCTGAGCTGAACCCTGCCTACCTCTCCAAACTCTTTACCCGCCACTGTATCACCTATTAAGCTCCAGCCACCTTGGCCATCGTGGCCATCTTGATCCTTGAATAAGCTTTTCTAGCTCAGGGCCCTCCATCACCCAGCTAGACAAATCTGGTATTTATGTATTTATTTTATTCTGGCATTCTCTCTTCTTACACTTTTGTGTACTTTCTGATGGTCTGTTTTTCCACTCCAGATTGTAAAGTAAGGACAAGGATATTTATTGTCTGTGGTTATCTACTGGTACATACCCAAGCACCTAGCAAAAGGCTTGGCACACAACCAGCACTCTATTTGTTGAATGAAGAATGTATATTTAAACTGGTCTTTAAAAAGATGGGGAGGGGGGGAGGTGTTCCAGATCCTTAGGAGAATGAAGAGAGCAGTATCAGGGAAATTAGGCTAAGGAAGACTGCTTGAAGCCTAATGGTGGAAGGGGCCTTGAATCTAAGAATTCAGATATGGTGGCAGTGTAGATGGTGATTGGGAGTTTGGTAGGATGAGGATTGTAAGATATAAAGACAAGGAGGGCACTGGGGGACCTGCTGGCTCAGTCAAAGAGCGTGCAACTCTTGATCTCAGGGTTGGGTTTGAGCCCCATGTTGAATGTAGAGATTCCTAAGAAAAAAGACAGGAAGGTCAGGTTACTGCACCAATACAGTTGGGAGACACCTCTTCCTGATTCCTGTGGGCAGTTACCAGGGCTCACGTTGGGCTGTCACAACCCTTTGTACATTCCTGCCACATTGGCTAGGACTGGGTCTTAGATGCCTATCACCTGGCATAGGGTAAAAAATAAAGTTATCCCAAAGCGTTTGATGGAAAAACCAAAATCATCAGTTTAATGGTTACATACAGGACAGTACTGGGCTTTACAGTGAGACTTCTGAGTTCAAGTTGAGACTGCACTTATTAGCTAGAACCTTACTTCATCCCTCACGGGTTTTCTTTAAAAGATTAAACGATATATCGGAATTAAGCGGCTTAGGAAACTTCCTGGATGACAGTAAACGCTCAATTGATATTATTAGTTGCCAATCCACAGGTACAAACGGTCTCTCGTCTCCAGGTTCTTGTGTTGCCAACTCCCTTGTTAAGAGTTCAACAGAATTACCTACTGGGTGCTGCGGTCCCAGGTGGGTTTCTCCGTCCCGATAACAAGATAAAAGGCACCAACTAAAAATGGCGACCTCTAAACCATCCGAGGGCGTCAATTACCGGTAGTGCTAGCGATATATACGACAGGCGGAGACGGAAAGAAACAGCAAGGGCAGCGTTCGTAACACCTGGGTAGAAGGCGAAGGGCTCGCCCACGCTGCCAGTCAACCACAAGCAAGAAAAACCACAACGCCCGGAGCGGAGCAACAGCCTAGGACCCCGACCACGTGTCAGAGGGCAGTCTGCGCCTGCGCAAGCCAGGCGCGCGCCCGCCGGCCGGAAGAGCCGCGCGTTTCCGGGTTGGAGGCGGGGAGCGGTGCCGGAAGTACTCGGGGAGGGCCGAGCAGTCGGACCGGCTGCTGAGACGAACGCTTCACTGGGGCAGTCTCCGCATATCATGGGGAGATAGACGCTGCTGCCTGTGAGTCTTGGGCCCTGGCAGTTGAGGAAGAAGAGCGGGAGGAGGGAGTCAGGACCCAGACCCACAGTGGGTCAGTGTTTGAAGAACTAGGTTGTGGAGGAGACCGGGTTGTGCGAGGAATCAGGCTGTTGGGACGGGACTGAGGGGATCGGGGCTCGGAGAAGACGCGGCTGTGGGGACCCGGGCTGTAGACGGGACTTAGGGAACGGGGACGGATGTGAGTTCTCCGGCACCTGAGGGAAAGCGGTGTGAGAGGGACAGGATTGTGAAGACCCATGCTCCTAAGAGGAGAGGGTCGGAAGGGAAAGGGGCGTGAAGACACGGGCTTCGGAAAGGTAAAAGCGGAGCTGTGAGGACTTGGGCTCCTAAGAGACAGAAGCGGGACAGTGAAGATCCAGGCTCCTAAGGAGTCAGAAACAGGGCAGCGAAGACTTAGGTTCCTGAGGGGCAGGAGCACTCAGAGAACACTTGGGTTTGGAAGGAACAGCAGCGGGCAATGAAGACGGGCTTCTGTGGGGACGGGATCTGGGCTTGGAGACTCCGAAGTACCTGAGGGAACAGGGCTGCGAAGACCCGAGCTCCCCAAAGCGGAGAGTATAAGGGGCCATGGCTGCGAGATCAGACTCCAAGGGAAAGGGAGAGAGTTGGGAAAAGATCTAGTGATCTATTTTTTCCTCATATACTCTGAATCCAGAGTGGTAAAGGATGTATTCAGGGGAAGAAGACCTTTCCTTCCCGCTGCCTGCTTGGCTTTTGGCAGGCTTTTCTTGTGCCAGATACTTTCTCTAGGAAAGCCCCATGCAAGCATCTTCGTTTTCTGCTTCATTCTTACGAAGCTCTGATGTGAAGTCGAAGCCGTTTGAACTCAGTTATATACTTGATAAGTGCTTTAAATACCATTCCACTCGACCCTGATTGAGCACAGATCTCTGCATCTCAAATCAAAGAATGTTAGAGATGGGAGGACAGGATGGCCCAGAAAGATAATCTTTTTTAAACTCCTGTTTTATATGTAAAGAGGCTGAGGTCCAAAGAAGGTATAGGATCACAATGAGGTAATGATTGATTAGATCATAATTTTGATATAGTACCCTACTGTGCCTAGCAAATAGGAAATACTTGGCTAATATCCTTGAAAACATGCTTCTAGAATCTTTGCTTTAACTTCTAACGCAAGAGGGAAATTTTTTACAAATTTAGTACTTCATTTTGAGGCTTGTTACTGTATTGACATCAATACAGCGAATGTCACTTAACCAGTTAGGGAACCTTTAAACGAAGCCCCCTCCCCCCCAAAAATATAGTAAGCAGTTTAGAAAGTTGTAGATAAGTAAGTTGTATCCTATATTTTTAGTATAGGCATTTACTGGAGATGGCTGCTTTTATTTTATTTTTTATTTATTTTATTTTTTAAAGATTTTTTATTTATTTGAGAGAGAGAGTGAGCACAAGCAGGGGGAGGGGCAGAGGGAGCAGGAGAAGCAGGCTCCCCACTGAGCGGGGAGCCCGACCCTGAACTCTGACCCTGACTCCGACTCCTACTCCATCCCAGGACCCTGGGATCATGACCTGAGCCGAAGGCAGATGCTTTAACCCACTGAGCCACCCAGGCGCCCCAGATGGCTGCTTTTAGATAAGAATGTCAAGGATACTTGGACGAGTTACTTCCCTTCAATAATATCTTTTACTGAAACCTACTCAGACTGATCAGGCACCATCATAAGCACTTTTAAATATTTAATTATCACTTACAGCCCCACAAGTTAGATATTGTTAGTACCAGTTGGTTCAGAGAGGTTAAGTACCTTGCCAGAAAACATGGTACTAAACCCATGTTAGGTGTTTGACTAACTTTTTTCTACTTTTCTAAGTAAATTCCTCTCCATATATCAGTTTGCCCATCAACAAAATAGAAATAACACTTATATAAAAAATATCATTGAATGAAGGCACCCGGGGCGCCTGGGCGGCTCAGTGGCTTAAGGCGACTGCCTTCCGGCTCAGGTCATGATCCCAGGGTCCTGGGATCGAGCCCCGCATCGGGTTCCCTGCTCCACGGGAAGCCTGCTTCTCCCTCTCCCACTCCCCCTGCTTGTGTTCCCTCTCACGCTGTCTCTCTCTCTGTCAATTAAATAAATAAAATCTTTAAAAAAAAAAAAAAGAATAAAAGCACCCCCCTCCTCCTTAAGACTTCTCTTTATGTCAAGTACTATAACTTGTTAGGGTTCTTATATAGTGTAGTATTTGAGGAGAACTAAATTTCTGTGCTTTTAAATAAGAATAGATATTTAAGATAGGAGAATAGGACCTGAATAGAACTTTTCCTCACAATGGACTAAGATATATTTAATTTGAAATTTAAGAGGCCAAGAAAGACCAACTTGAAGAACAAGGAGCTAAATTGGATTAACTTTACAATTAATTGTAACATGAACTAGATGATCAGGGAAATTGGGCTAACTAGTTGAAACTACTGTTTTTTCCCAGAGGGTTAGCTTATACTATTTGCAAGTGCCTCTACTGTTTGCAAGTGATCAAAACTTACACCAAATTGTGAAATAAAGCATGCCCATGCCACCATTTCAAAGTACTTGATGGTTTAATTAATGATAACTTATTCCTGAATTAACATCCTCTTCTACATTTGCAAAATGTACTTATTTCACTCATTTGTGGTTCTAGCACTGAGTTATTATAATAGTATTTCAAAGTACCTGATCAGAAAATCATTGTGTTAGAGCAGATATGAACATAGAACATATTACTTTTTTTTTTTTTTTAAGATTTTATTTATTTATTTGACAGAGAGAGACACAGCGAGAGAGGGAACACAAGCAGGGGGAGTGGGAGAGGGAGAAGCAGGTCTCCCGGGGAGCAGGGAGCCCGATGTGGGGCTCGATCTCAGGACCCTGGGATCATGACCTGAGCCGAAGGCAGACGCTTAATGACTGAGCCACCCAGGCATCCCAGAACATATTACTTTTGATCTGCAGTCTTCATGGAAAGCCCCAGAATACTTTGGAGACAATATACCAGCAGTGTTTAGAGTCTGTACTGTGAAACAGGTGTGCTGGATGCAGAAGACAAACTGAAATCAGTACATATGGACCTAATCTAAAATCTTACACTGTTTCTTAGAGCTGGAAGGGACTTTAAAATCTGTCTGATCCTACGCTTAATTGTAGATGTAGAAACTGGTCAAAGGGAGCTCACATAATTCAGTGGCAGAAGTGGATGATACCCAACCCTCCTGACTTGGGTCTTCCTTGTGCCATAGTACTCCTCATCAGCCTCCTGTTGATCATTTACCGCTACCATTTTTTTTTTCAGTCACTATTGTTTTTTTTAATATCTGAAGTCATAAAAATGGTTTTAGGATGGCACCAACACATACTACAATGGGGAAACCTTTTAGTTCTAATACACTGATTTTTATAACTAAGATTTAGAAGAGGAGAGCATATATATTATATAATATTAGCGAACACATTTATTTGTACTTTCCATGTGCCAGGCACTCTTCTAAGTGCTTTAGATATATAAACTCAATGTATTGTCACAACAATCCCATGAGATACACTTTATGATTAACTCAGTTTTTCAGATGAGGAAATTGAGGCATAAAGAGATTAGATAACTTGCTCAGGGACATAAAGCTAATTAATAAGTGGCAGAGTTGGTACTTGAACCCAGACACTGCCCCCAGAGTCCATGCCCTCAACCACTGTAGTATACTGCTTTTCTGTTAAGTCAAAACCACCTAAATAGGACTAAACTAGTAAAAAAAACTAGTGGGGAAAAAATCCCATGTTTCTGTTGTTCTCAAGTCTCACAGAATGCAATTAATTGATTCTTTCTGTTTTTTTAGGCTGGGAAATATGAGTTGATTTAGATACATCTAGAAGCCAGTGAGGAGAGAAACAGGTAGAAAACCCAGTCAGTAAGTTAAGTCATGCACCATAGTGATAGGGCTTTTATGCCATCAGCCTAGCAGTCCCCTTCATTCCAGTATTTTGTTTAAATAATTCCTAAACATTTCAGAAGTGAAAGGGTTTTAAAGACAATCTGGTCTTCTACTCCCCTATTCTCTCCACTTAAAAAAAATCTTGTGGGGGTGGATATATGTGGGGCACTTGGCTTGCTCAGTCAGAAGAGCATGCGACTCTTGATCTCTGGTTTTTAAGTTCAAGCCCCAACATTGGGTGTAGAGTATATTTAGAAATAAAATCTTAAAAAAAAATCTGTTAATGGAACAGATGTCTAGAAAAGGCCATAGTCTTATAACTACTACAAGGTATCCCCCCATCTCCTACCCTCTGAAAAATCAGATCCTCTTAATACAGTAATAGGGTTGCAACTGGATTTCTGTTTGAGGTACAAGCTGTTTAAAGGAAAAGCAGTTGGGGCTTGTTATCCTCAGCCTATCAACCAGAGTTTAAATGTAGCTGGTAAGGGGGAGGGAGGATAGGCTTGGTATTTAATTGAATTCCCAGCCACACAATCTTGTTTTGATAAAATTACTAAATAACTTTTACTGTAGATCACTGGGGCATGGGCTTTCTGGAATTATTTTGTAAATCCCATAGCGTGTGATTTCCACATAGTAGGTGCTAATAAGGGTTTACTATTATGTGTTCTCCCAAACTGTCCCACGGTTAATGCCTGTTTTTACACAGCAATACTTCCTATTTCTTGGCATTCCAAGTAACTGAGAATTAGAAACTTGAGTAGCCCAAAGGCAACCATGGTATATTATGTAATGGGATTCAGGTTATTTAACAGTCACTTCATTCCATTGTGCTTGGTCAGCATCGTCCACAATTGGACTTGATGAAAGTTGTCAGTAAACAGGTAATTTGGATGTGGAGGCATTGACCATTTCAGAATGGTTGTGATGTTTTGTTTTTAAATTTACAGACCAAAAAATCCACCCTTTTGGGAGTACAGTTCTATGAGTTGTGACAAATGCATACTGTCATGTAAGCACCATCACACTGCTACCTCACAGTCCCACCACCCCCAGAATTTTCTTCATGCTGCTCCTTTGTAGTCCAGCCCTGGCCCACTCCAAGCCACTGGCAACCACTGATCTATTTCCTCCATCCATATAGCTTTGCCTTTTCCAGAGTGTCATATAAATGGAATCATACAGTAAGTAGCCTTTGAGTCTTGCCTCTTTCACCTAGCATACGCATTTGAGATTATCCACGTTGTTGCATGTATCAGTAGTTCTTCCTTCCTATTGCTGAGTAGTATTCCATTGTATGAATATATATTCATAGTTTATCCATTCACCAGTTGAAGGAAATCTGGATTGTTTCCAGTTTTTGGCAGTTATTAATAATGTTGCTATAAATATTCACGTACCAATTTTTGTGTGAATATAAGTTTTCATTTCTTTAGGGTAAATACCTAGGAGTGGGATTGCCAGGTTATATGATAAATATATATTTAATGTTATAAGAAACTGCCAAACTGGGGCACCTGGCTGGCTCAGTTAAATGTCTGCCTTCAACTCAGGTCATGATCCCAGGATCCTGCTCAGCAGGGAGTCCACTTCTCCCTCTGCCCCTCTACCTGACTTGTGCTCTCTCTATCACTCTGTCTCTCTCAAGTAAATAAATAAGATCTTTAAAAAACAAACAAACAAACAAAAAACCTGCCAAACTGTTTTCCAAAGAGATTGCACTGTTTTATACATTCACACAGAAATGTATGATGGTTTCAGTTGTTCAACATCCTCTCCAGCACTTTTATTTTTTAAAAAATTTTTAATTATTCTAATAGTATTTAGTATTCATTTCCCTAATTGCATTTCCCAGATGACTAATGATATTGAGTATCTTTTCATGTGTTTATTTGCCATCTGTATATCTTAGGTGAAGGATCTGTTCAGATTTTTTTGCCCATTTTTTAAATTGGTCTGTTTATTTTCTTATTGTTGAATTTTGAGAGTTCTTTATATATCCTGGATACAAGTTGTTTGTCAGATACGTGATTTGTAAATATTTTCTCTTAGTCTATGACTTGTCTTTATTTTCTTTTGTGGAGCAGGAGTTTACATTTTGATTAAGTCCATTTTATCAGTTTCTTTTGTGGATTGTGCTTTTGGTGTTGTATCTAAGATTCCTGCCCTGACCCAAAGTTACGAAGATTTTTTTCCCTACGCTTTCTTGTAAAAGTTTTATAGTTTTTACATTTTTAATTTTACATCTGTAATCAGTTTTGAGTTTGTTTTTGTATAAGGTCTGAGATATAGATCAAGGTTCATTTTTGTTGCTACTGCTATATATTTTTTTTAAGATTTATTATTTTAGGGAGAGAGAGAGTCTGCACCCATGTATGCGATGTGGGCGAGAGGCAGAGGGAGAGGGAGAGAAAGAATCTCAAACAGACTCCATACTGACTGCGGAGCCCAATGTGAGGCATGATCCCTTGACCCTGAGATCATGACTTGAGCTGAAATCAACAGTCTATCACTTAAGTGACTGAGCCATCCAGGTGCCCTTATTTTTTGTTATATTTTAAAAACAGTTGTCAGAATTACCTGTTTTTTTCAGAGGAAACAAACCAAACAGTACTTTCTTTTTTCATAGATAACATGCACATGGGACAGAATTTGGGTATACAATGAAAAGTAAATCTTCTTCCACCTTGGTCCCATAGGCCACCCAGATACTACCATTCCCCTCCCCACTAAGATAACTGCTGTTATCAGTTTGTTATGTATCTTTCCAGGAATAATTTATGCATTTACAATTATATGTCTTTTAATGAATGATAACAAATTATGCTCACTCTTCTGTACCTTGCATTTTCAATGAACAGTGTATTTTAGAGGTCATTTCATAAGCTTCTTTGTTTCATTCTTTGTTTTTTTAAGGATTCCACCTATCCATTTGAGAGAGAGAGTGAGCCAGAGAGAGAGAGAGAGAGAGAGAGAGAGCATGAGCGGGGGAAGGGAAAGGGAGAAGCAGACTCCCCTGCGAGCATGGGGCTTGATCCCAGGACCCCAGGATCATGACCTGAGCCAAGGCAGATGCTTAACTGAGTTGAGCCACCCAGGCGTCCTCTTCCTTGTTATTTATTATTATTATTTTTAAAGATTTTATTTATTTATTTGACAGAGACAGTGAGAGAGGGAACACAAGCAGGGGGAGTGGGAGAGGGAGAAGCAGACTCCCTGCTGAGCAGGGAGTCTGATGCGGGGCTCGATCCCAGGACCCTGGGACCATGACCTGAGCTGAAGGCAGACGCTTAATGACTGAGCCACCCAGGCGCCCCCTGTTTTTTAAGTTTTTTAAAAAGTTTTATTTATTTAAGTAATCTGTACACCCAGCATGGGGCTCGAACTCACAACCCCGAGATCAAGAGTTGCATGCTCTTCCAGCTGAGCCAGCCAGGCACCCCTGGATTCTTTCATTCAGCTTAATATTTTCTTTTTTTTAATTTATTTTATTTTTTTAAAAAGACTTTATTTGTGTATTTGACAGAGAGAGAGAGCACAAGCAGGGGAAGTGGCAGACAGAGGGAGAAGCAGGCTCCCTGCAGAGCAGGGGGAGCCTAATGCGGGACTTGATCCCAGGACCCTGGGATCATGACCTGAGCTGAAGGCAGTCACTTAACCAACTGAGCCACCCAGGTGCCCCAGCTTAATATTTTCATGAGTCTTATTCTTTTTCAATGTATTTCATTTTGTGGTTATACCTTAATTTATTTAACTATATCACTTTTGTTGGACATTGAGGTTCATATTCCTCGTATGTGTAGTTTTCTATTTACATAGATATCCAACTATAACATAAATTGCTAAAGATGGAACTATGGGATCAAAACAATATATGCTTTTCTTTTTTTTAGAGAGAGAACGCGTGCGTGAATGGGGGGGAGGGGCAGAGGAAGAATGAGAGACAGTCTTAAGCAGGCTCTATGCAACGCAGGGCTTGATCTCAAGACCCTGAGATCATGACTTGAGCCAAAATCAAGAGTTGGATGCTCAACCAACTGAGCCACCCAGGTGCCCCAATACATGCTTTTTTAATAGCATGTAGTGCCAAGTAGCCCTTTGTAGAGACCTAACTAATTTATATCCTCCACCCCTCTTCCAACTCCAACAACGTGTGAAATGATTATTTCTCTATAAAACTTTCAAACAGTATGTATAGAACTTTTTCATCATTGCCAAAGGAGGAATAAATAGTTTTAATTTGCATTTTTATTATCAATGAGAATAAGAATCATTTCATTACTTTTTTTTTAAGGATCGTTTCATTACTTTAAGAGCTATTTGAATTTCTTGTACTGTCGTTTTTGTTGTTTTTGCAATTTTTCTTTTAGGTGGTTGGGTGCTTATTGATGCATTGGTATTTTTTATATGTAAAAGAAATTAGTCCTTTGTCTTTGATACATATTGCATATATTTTTGCTAGTTTGTCTTTTGTCCTTTAATTTTATTATGTTTGTTGTCATGCAGACATTTTTATTTTTACTTAAAAATTTATTTATTTATTTTTCAGACATCTTTATTTGTATGTAATTGAACACGTCAGTCTTTTATGACTCCTGAGCTTTGGGTCATCTTTAGAAGGGCTTTTCTTTTTTAAGATTTATTTATTTATCTTAGAGAATAAGACCAAGCAAGCATGAGTTGAGGGGAGAGGGGCAGAGGGAGAGGGAGAAAGAGAAACCTAAGCGGACTCCACTTGGAACCTGATACGAGACTCGATCCCACAACCTCGAGCTCATGACCTGAGCCAAAATCAAGAGTCAGATGATTAACTGACAGCCACCTAGGTACCCCAGAAGTGCTTCTCACTTACTGCTGAGAATAATTTTTTTTCAATTTTTAAATATTGAGATAATTATAGATTTATGCATAGTTATGAGAAATAATGCAGAGAGATCTCTTGTATACTTTGCTCAGTTTTCCCCAGTGGTACATTTTGCAAAATTGCTGTCTATTATGACAATCAAGATATTGACATTGATATAATCTACCAGCCTTATTCAGATTTACCAGTTTTACTTGTATCTGTTTACTTGTGTTCAGTTGTGGGTGTGTGTGGATTAAGTCCTATACAACTTAGTCACTTTTATAGGTTCTTTTATCCATCATCACAGTCAAGACACTGAATGATTCCGTCACAAAGGTCCCTCATTTTGCCCTTTTATAACCACATCTGCTTCCCTGCCACCCAGTCCCTGACAATCTCACTAATCTGTCCTCTGTTCCTAAAATTTTATCATTTTAAAGATGTTATATAAATGTACTCCTTATTTATTTTTTAAGATTTTATTTATTTATTTGACAGAGTGACAGAGAGAGGGAACACAAGCTGGGGGAGAGGGAGAAACAGGCTTCCCGCTGAGCAGGGAGCCCAATGCGGGACTCGATCCCAGGACCCTGAGATCATGACCTGAGCCGAAGGCAGATGCTTAACAACTGAGCCACCCAGGCACCCTAAATGTACTCTTTAAAAAAAAAAAAAAGATTTTATTTATTAGAGAGAGCAGAAGGGGAGGAGAGGCGATGCAGTGCTTGATCCCAGGATCCCGAGATCATGACCTGAGCTGAAGGCAGATGCTTGACTGACAGCCACCCAGGCGCCCAAGTATACTCTTTTTGTATTGTCTTTTTTTTTTTAAGGTGCCAAGATTATAATAAGGAATAAAATCAGATTTATTGTCCTACAGGAGTTTAAAAAGTCAAGTAGCAACTAACAACAGTGGTGAGACATAGAACATATAGAAGTTCCAGGCGCCAGGACGCCTGGGTGGCTCAGTCGGTTAAGCAGCTGCCTTCGGCTCAGGTCATGATCCTGGGGTCCTGGGATCAAGCCCTGCATGGGGCTCCTTGCTCAGTGGGGAGCCTGCTTCTCCTTCTCCCTCTTCCATTCCCCCTGCTTGTGCTCTCTGGCTCTCTCTATCTCTCTGTCAAATAGATATATATTTAAACAATTTTTTTTTAAGATTTTATTTATTTGACAGAGAGAGACACAGCGAGAGAGGGAACACAAGCAAGGGGAGTGGGAGAGGGAGAAGCAGGCTTCCCGCCGAGCAGGGAGCCCAATGTGGGGCTCGATCCCAGGACTCTGGGATCATGACCTGAGCTAAAGGCAGACGCTTAACGACTGAGCCACCCAGGCGCCCCAAATAAAATCTTTTTAAAAAAGTGGAATAGAGGAATATATGAAGGGAGGAATATATATACCCCTCTCATTCCAGGTGGATCAAATATTTAAATTTTAAACATGAAACCACATATTTTCCAGATGTACTCATATACCATCATTTATTCAATGATCTGTCTTTTCCCTATTGATAAATGCTATGAACATTAGCATATAGGTTTGCATGGGAGCACAGGTTTTCATTTTTCTGGGATAATTGCCTGAGAGTGCAGTCCTTTACTTATTTGGGTGGGGGGGGCAAGAGATTTGATTTATTGTCCTTAATTGTGGTATAATTTATATACAGTAAAATGCACAGATCTTAAATATTCAGTGTGATGAATTTGACATTGTATAAACCCATGTAATCATCACCCCTACGAATACGGTGTTTTAAATCCAACCAAATAAAGGAACAGTCTAGGAAACTAAGGGCAGTGTCAGTCTGGTAATGAGTGTCTGGTTATCATCTGCTTTGTTTTGTTTTAATGGAAGAAGTAGATCACTTTCCCAGAATTACTGAAAATGCAGAAGTATTGTTTGCTTCTCAACAAAACAGTACAGTAAAGTACAGTCTAGTTTCTGAGAGAGAAACTGATTTTTCTTACAATGTACAGATTCCCCTTATTTCATTAATAGCCACTGGAGCTATTCCTTAAGGTTAATTCCTAATTTGATAAATGATTATTCATTTTTGGTGCTGTGTAGATAGGCTATATTTTTGTCTACAGGTCTTATTATAGAAATTCCCATTATACAGAAATCTCTGTTACAAAAAAAGTCTTCTACTTATTTTGAGCAATACCCAGTACTATTTGGGAAGCCCCTTGAAGATTGTGCGAATGTTATTTGAAAGGTATAATGTTCAGTGTGTGAACATACTGATAATCTTTAATAAGGCTCTTTCATAACTTGCTGTGGGGGAATACTTTGTTAACTATTACCATGTTAACAATCTTTCCCTATCCTGATTCTTCCGGTGGTAACATTTGTGGGTAAGGGAAAAGGAGGCATATGGTTAAAAAACAAACACGTGATCCTGATGCTCTCCTATCTCCTCAGCTGACTCTTGGCCAACAAGTTTTCTCTTGGTCACTTAACCAGTACATAGTTAGTTGCCTTTATTTATTTATTTTTAAAGATTTTATTTATTTATTTGAGAGAGAGAGAGAGAGAGAGAGAGAGAGAGAGCATAAGCTGGGGGAGGGGCAGAGGGAGAAGGAGACTCTCCACTGAGCAGGGAGCCCGACACAGGGCTCGATCCCAGGACCTTGGGATCATGACCCGAGCCGAAGGCAGACGCTTAACGGACTGAGCCACCCAGGTGCCCCGTCAGTTGCTTTTGTTAAGGGCAAACCAGGAAAGGTCATTTCTCATATTAGAGAGTTAGACAATTTGTTGGGGGAGGAACGCAGCACTACGGGGCAAGAGTTGACAGGGCAGATACTCATTTAGGTTGCTAAGCTTCACCAAGTTCTGAAAACCACTGCCTTGATTCCTGCAGGTTCATTTCACAGTTCTGGCCAATGTTTTCATATGCTGCTAGCTTATCCCTAACAATAGAACTCTGTTTTATTGGAAGAGAATCTATATTACTATAATCATCATGAATTAATTTTAAAAGTTGTGTATGAAAGAGATGGAGATGTTTTCCTCGGTGCCCAGTATGAATAAGGAGACAAGAATAAGGATGTGTTTCTCCACATCTGGTTTGCTTGGATCCTGGTCAGTGAAGATGTGCCAGGCCATGCAATTAAAATGGTGCTGTGGCAAGGATGGTGCTTGATGCCAGTTGTTCATTTACAGGTAGCTTTTGAAAATGGCTGCCTCTCATTTCACCGGGCTCACAGCCGTTGCTGATGTAATTAAAGATCTAGACACTCAGATAGCTGTAAGTAAGCGCACTGAGGCCGCTGTTCGCGGAACTTGGTAAATGTGCTTCTGGTCTTGATGACACCAAAGCTGCTGTCCACAGTGTCTGCCTCATGGCTTTACAATTGAGGAGTCTTGGCTACTCCAGGCTAGGGACCCTGCATGTACTTAAAGATTGCTAACACTCAGAAAAGTTGCTCTTGATGACAAGGAACAGCTTACTTTTAACAGTTGCTAAAAATTGTGTTTATTAGACATAGACCTGACATAGACTTAAGCATGTTTTGAAGTGCCAAAATGAACTAATCTGTTTTCTTAAGTTTTGTGGCTGAGTTTTAAATATGTGATTGTGCCATGATTTATTTGAATTTAACATTATTTGCTGTTCAAAAATAATGCATGTAGTACTTAACCTATTCTGTTTTTACAAAGTCTTCAAAAATGTCTTATTCTAGTTTATTTTTGTACGTAAGGTTTCTTATTTCATTTACTTTCTTCCTTATTTAATTTTGTGGACTATTTCATTTAGCCTTTGGAGAAGAGATGGTTTCTAAATATGAGGTGAGAGCAATGAACATTCTTCCTTCCCTCTTTTTAATGTGCAGGTATCAAATGGTCACTATCCCAGATATCCTGAAGACTCTTCAAGTCTGACAGACGTTATGCAATTTTACTTTCAAACCTTATCCTTTATTAAAGGTGTTTCTGGAGCTAGTTCTCTTGTTTTCCTTCTACAGTTGATTGGCCTTGGTCCTCACAGCTCCAAAAAGAAACAGGATCTCGATAAGCTCTATGAGCTGAAGTCCAAAGCTCGGCAGATTATGAACCAGTTTGGCCCCTCAGCCCTAATCAACCTCTCCAATTTCTCATCCATAAAACCGGAACCAGCCAGCACCCCTCCACAAGGCTCCATGGCCAATAGCACTACAGTGGTAAAGATACCGGGTCCTCCTGGGACGGGAGGGCGTCTCAGCCCTGAAAACAATCAGGTATCATCTCTTACTTTTTGCTCTCCCTAGGCATCTCTTATTTGTTATTTGAACCAATAATGCTTTGAGAGATGTCTGTCTCAGATGCTGCCTCTTCCTCTCGGCTGAAAAAGAGTCTTTTCCCTCCTTTGGACTTCTAAAGTTCTTTATCAAATTATCATGTACAACGTTTATCAGTGTTTACTCTGTGGTGTTTATGTGTGCGTATGTATACGTACATACATTCATACACACACACTAACACTGTTGCCTATGACAGGTTTTTATATATGTATATATAAATATATATACACTATAAAATTGTTAAATAAAATAGTTAAATAAAATAATAAAATAACTAATGGATTAATTATTCATTATTCCTGTAATAAAAGCATTATTGCCTCCGGTCTTTTCTCCTTCTAGTTCAGCCAGCTGCTCCATTATTAACTTTCTGCACTGATTCTAAAATCTGCCCCCCCCAATGCCCTCTCTCCCCCACTTTCTGCCCATGATTCTGATTCTGCCCTCCAGAGCCACAAGAGATAAAAAATAAGTATAATCTCTTGTCTTGGGCCTTGTAGGCTGGATAGAGTAGGAGGGAGAGACATTTCAAGGGAATGGGAGGAGGGACTAGCAAAGGCGAATGGGGAGGGTTGGGCAGATAGTCAGGAAGCCAACCTGTGTTGAATGTGGAGTCTGTTAGAGAAGAACAGGAGGTAAAATTATATAGGCAGGAATATGGCAGAATATACTGGGCATATATGAGTCTGTCTCTTTTGAAACTCTTAGTCATTAGACAATCTTTGCAAATATTTAATAGAGGAGTAAGTAACATAATAAAAGTCGTATGTCTTAGGAGGATTAACTTGGCAGTAAGTGGACAAGAAAGGTAGGAAAGGGGTGGACTGAGAGGAAGACCAAGTCTAAGACTTTTGCAGTAAATCAAGACATGGAGTGAAAGCTTGCCTTAAGTGGTAATGGTAGAATGGATAGATCTGACACATAATTAACAAATAATTTATTTAGAAAATTCATCTCTTCTTTTTTTCCAAGATTATACATGCTTATCACAGAAACTTTAGAAATACAGAATAAAGAGCCCATAATTCTACCACCACCCCAAAAAAACTATGCTTAGCATTTTAATGTGTGTCTTTTGATTATTGTTTAATGGCATGTGTATGTGACATGACATTTCAGTGAAAGAGGAATCACAGTTGTACACACTTATGCAAATATTATACAGAGATGAAGACATGTTCCCTGCCATCAGAGAGCTTTCAGCCTATTAAGTCAGAAACAGGCAAGTTTATAAATATATGCAGTGACGGAAGGGTGCACGGGGTGCAGTAGAGGCCAAAGGAGGAAGTGGTTCCTTTTACCTAGGTGGGCTAGGAAGGGCAGAAAGGAGGCACCATGGACTGAGCAGATAGGAAGAAGGGTGGAAGAACATGTCCAAAGGCAACAGAGGTGCAGTACCAGTTTTGGTGGTCAGAAAATTGCAAATTACTTAATGTAGAGGAAAGGTAAGGCACAGTGAGCTCAAGAGGCAGAAATAAACTGACAGGTGTTGGCCTCTTCCACACTGCTCTTTTAGCCTTTCCCTAGGCCGCTTCTGTCTTGGGAGTGTAGTCTTGGAGCAGACTACCAGGTAGGCCAGACTGTTAACTTTTGGAAGGTAGAAACTAAACCCAACAAATTGACAGCATTTCTTCATTAGAGGGTAATGAAGTGTTCTGTTTCCTTAATACTTGGCTGAAAAATCTTCTCCCAATTAACTTTAGGTATTGACCAAGAAGAAATTACAAGACTTAGTAAGAGAAGTGGATCCTAATGAGCAACTGGATGAAGATGTGGAGGAGGTAAGATGGAGTTGGGCATGATGAGTCTGGGTCCCTGAGAGCTAATACATAATAGCGGTTAAGAGCACAGACTTCAGAGGCAGACACATCTGAATTTGAATCTTGGCTCTGCCACTTACCAGCTTTGTAGCTGTGGACATGTCACTGAAGCTTTTTGAGACTCAGCTTCCTCTTGTGTTGGTAGGGTGTGGTATTATTTACCGACAGGGTTATTGTGAGGGTCCCATGGAATGACTTCTACAAATCACCTGGGAGAATGCCTACACTTTATACCTAGCCGCTGCTGCTACTTTTGCTTGGTGGAAGGGCTTAGTTTGCTGCTCATAGGCAATCACTTTCAACAGTTGTAGTTGTTTCTATCATACTCCTCCATATTTCTAAGTAATACACTTAAACAGATACTCTTTGGTTTCTGTCTATTGACTTCCTGTAGATGACGATTTTCTTAAGCCACACACATGTCCATCCATGCTTTCCTTTCCCTCATTTTTCTAAGGATATTATTTATTTATTTATTTGACAGAGAGTAGAGAGCACAAGTAGGCAGAGTGGCAGGCAGAGGGAGAGGGAGAAGCAGGCTCTCGCTGAGCAGGGAGCCTGATGCGGGGCTTGATCCCAGGACCCTGGGATCATGACCTGAGCCGAAGGCAGCCGCTTAACCGACTGAGCTACCCAGGCGCCCCTCCCTCATTTTTCTAATATAGTTTCTGATTAATATATATATTTTAAGGATTTTATTTATTTATTTGTCAGAGAGAGAGAGAGAGAGAACAAGCAGGGGGAGTGGCAGGCAGAGGGAGAAGCAGGCTCCCCACCGAGCAAGGAGCCTGATACGGGACTTGATCCCAGGACCCCAGGATCATGGCCTGAGCTGAAGGCAGTCACTTAACCAACTGAGCCACCCAGGCGTCCCTTCAATATAGTTTTGTCACAACTTTTAAATAACTCAGAAATCAGTATTGACATTATTCTGATCAAGTACGTATTGTTCACCACTGAACCAAGTCCTGTTTTGTACTACCTACTGAAGGTGATAATTGACTTTTTTTTAAGGTTTTATTTTATTTTATTATTATTATTTTTTAAAGATTTTATTTATTTGACAGAGAGAGACACAGCGAGAGAGGGAACACAAGCATGGGGAGTGGGAGAGGGAGAAGCAGGCTTCCCGCGGAGCAGGGAGCCCGATGTGGGGCTCAATCCCAGGACTCTGGGATCATGACCTCAGTCGAAGGCAGACGCTTAATGACTGAGCCACCCAGGCGCCCCAAAGATTTTATTTTTTAAGTAATCTCTATACCCAACATGGGACTTGAACTTACAACCCTGAGATCAAGAGTCGCACACTGTACTGACTGAGCTAGCCAGATGCCCCTATAATTGACTTATTTTTATTTAGTTTTCTTTGTGCCATTTTTATTCTGGTTCTGCTATCAGCTCTGGTATACACCTATCAAAATTGTTTTCCAAATGGAAAAATAATCTACAGATCTGGGTCCTCCCCCGACTCAGATTTCACTCTCAGAAACCTCCATCCTTTAAGGAGGGCCCGTGATGTGACGAGCACTGGGTGTTATATGCAACTGATAAATCACTGAACACTACATCTGAAACTAATGATGTACTATATGTTGGCTAATCAAATTTAAATAATAATAATAAAAAAAAGAACCCTCCATCTTCTTCTGGTCTAATTAATTTTAGGCCCCTTGAACAAATCCCTCTTGGGTCTTCCTTTTGCTATTTTTTTCCTCTTTGGCTCCCTTGTTTCCTAGATCCCACATCCTCTTCTTTTTTTTTTTAATTTGACAGAGACACAGCGAGAGAGGGAACACAAGCAGGGGGAGTGGGAGAGGGAGAAGCAGGCTTCCTGTGGAGCAAGGAGCCTGATGTGGGGCTTGATCCCAGAACCCTAGGATCATGACCTGAGCCGAAGGCAGACGCTTAACAACTGAGCCACCCAGGCGCCCCCCACATCCTCTTATTTACTCTCTTTTTCTGTTAGAGCACATTTTTTTTTGCTGTTGTTACTGCCTGCAAAGGGATAGATGAGAAGCAAATGTTTGAAAGTATCTTACATTCTAACCTCACAATTTTTAGTTTGCATGAGTTTAGAATTAGATTATGAAAAGATATATATTTTCATGGAGCCCCACGTTCAGCATGGAACCTGCTTAAAAACGAAAGAAATCTCATGCTATTCTTTTTTTTTTTTTTTTAAGATTTTATTTATTTATTTGACAGAGAGAGACACAGCGAGAGGGGGAACACAAGCAGGGGGAGTGGGAGAGGGAGAAGCAGGCTTCCCACTGAGCAGGGAGCCCAATGCGGGGCTGGAGCCCAATGCGGGGCTCGATCCCAGGACCATGGGATCATGACCTGAGCTGAAGGCAGAGGCTTAACCGACTGAGCCACCCAGGCGCCCCAAATCTCATGCTATTCTAATCCCAATTTTTTTAGAGTCTTCCTTTAATTCTGAATTTTCATATGAGTCTTAGTATGTATCTTTTTTCATTTGTTGTGCTGGGTTCCTGGAGCCTGCTTTAATTTTGGGGACTCGAGTGCCTCAATTCTGGGATGATTTTGTATATTTTAGGGTTGGGAGTTTCTTATTGTTGTCTGTTTTGCCTTTGCTGAGGAATATGTAATGACAGGGAAAAGAAATACAGGTTACAAAAATAGTATAACTTCATTTTTATTTTTTTTTGTTTAACCAGAGGGAAAATATTTGCTCTCTTTGTGTGTGTATGTGTAGGGGGGTGTTTGAGGCAGCAGTTTTTTTTGAGATATAATTCATATACCATAAAATTCACTCATTTGAAATCTACACCTTAGTGGTTGTTAGTCTCTTCACAGAACTGTGCAGCTCTCAACACATTTTTTTTTAACATATAATATATTATTAGTTTCAGAGGTAGAATTTGGTGATTCATCAGTTGCATATAATAACCAGTGCTCGTTACATCACGTGCCCTCCTTAATGTCCATCACCCAGTTACCCCATCCCCCCACCCACCTCCTCTCCAGCAACCCTCAGTTTGTTTCCTATAGTTAAGAGTCTCTTAGGGTTGGGGAGCCTGGGTGGCTCACTCTTTAGGCGTCTGCCTTCGGCTCAGGTCATGATCCCGGAGTCCTGAGATCGAGCCCCGCCTTGGGCTCCCTGCTCCTCAGGAAGCCTGCTTCTCCTTTTCCCACTCCCCCTGCTTGTGTTCCCTCTCTCGCTGTGTCTCTCTCTCTGTCAAATAAATAAATAAATAAATAAATTTTTTAAAAAGAATTTATTTATTTGTCAGAGAGAGAGAGATCATGAGCAGGAGGAGGGGAAGAGGGAGAAGCAGGCTCCCTGCTGAGCAAGGAGCCCGATGTGGGACTTGATCCCAGGACCCTGGGATCATGACCTGAGCTGAAGGCAGAGGCTTAACCCACGAGCCACCCAGGTGTCCCAAATAAATAAAGAAAATCTTAAAAAAAAAAAAAAAAAGAGTCTCTTAGGGTTTAACACAAGTCATTTTTATTTATTTATTTATTTTTTAAAGATTTTATTTATTCATTTGAGATACAGAGATACAGAGAGAGAGAGAGAGCATGAGCAGTGGGAGAGGCAGAGGCAGAGGGAGAGGAAGAAGCAGACTCCCCGCTGAGTCAGGAGCCCGATGTGGGGCTCGATCCCAGGACCCCGGGATCATGACCCGAGCTGAAGGCAGACGCTTAATCATCTGAGCCACCCAGGCGCCCCAACACAAGTCATTTTTAGAACATTTTCCTCACCCCTGAAAGAAACCCATACCTATTAGCCATCACTCCCATTTTTTCCCAACCCCCAGTCCTTAAGCAACTGACTAGTAATTTACTTTCCTTCTTTATAGCTTGGCCTATTCTGGACATTTCAGATAAATAGAGTCATGATATGTGATGTTTGTGACTGCCTTCTTTCACTTCGTATAATGTTTTTAAAGCTCCTGTTGCTGGGGCGCCTGGGTGGCTCAGTCGTTAAGCGTATGCCTTCGGCTCAGGTCATAATCCCCGGGTTCTGGGATCGAGCCCCGCATCGGGCTCCCTGCTCGGCCAGAAGCCTGCTTCTCCCTCTCCCACTCCCCCTGCTTGTGTTGTCTTTCTCTCTCCGTGTCAAATAAAATCTTTTAAATAAATAAATAAATAAAGTTCCTGTTGTAGGGGGTATGAGTATCTCATTTCTTTTTATGGCAGAATATTCTTCCATTGTATGGACATACTATATTTTGTTTAACCATTCATCAGTTGATGGGTTGTATCCACTTTTTGGTTATTGTGAATGATGTTGCTTGAACATTCACGTGTAAATTTTATTTGTGTCTTTTTTTTTAATTCATGTATAAATTTTTGTGTGGAAATATGTTTTCATCTTTCTTGGTAATATACTTCGGAGTAGAAGTGCGGAGTCATGTGGTAACTATGTTTTTCCTTTGAGGAACTGCCCATTTTTTCCAAAGTGCCGCACCCTTTTACATTCCTACCAGCAGTGTGTGCGATTTCCATTTTCTTATATTACTTTTTTTTTTTTAAGATTTTATTTATTTATTTGACAGAGACACAGCGAGAGAGGGAACACAAGCAGGGGGAGTGGGAGAGGGAGAAGCAGGCTTCCCGCTGAGCAGGAAGCCCGATATGGGGCTAGATCCCAGGACCCTGGGATCATGACCTGAGCTGAAGGGAGATGCTTATTGAGTGAGCCACCCAGGCGCCCTCTTATATTAGTTTTTTGATAATTTCTTCTCTGTTTTTGCTCTTTCATTCTTTTTTATTTTTATTTTTATTTTTATTTTTTTAAGATTTTATTTATTTATTTGACAGAGAGAGGGAACACAAGCAGGGGGAATGGGAGAGGGAGAAGCAGGCTTCCCGCTGAGCAGGGAGCCCGATGATGTGGGGTGGATCCCAGGACCCTGGGATCATGACCCCAGCTGAAGGCAGACACTTAACGACTGAGCCACCCAGGTGCCCTCTTTTTTTTTTTTAAGATTTATTTATTTATTTGAGAGAGAGAGCACGCATGAGCAGGGGGAAGGGGCACAGGGAGAAAATATCCAAGCAGATTCCCGCTGAGCACAGAGTCCGATGCAGGGCTCAATCATGAGATCAGGACCTGAGCCAAACGAATCCAAGAGTTGGACTCTTAACCAACTGAGCCACCCAGATGCCCCATCTCTTTCATTTTGTAATGACGGTTGAATATTGAACCTTCTGTATTGATCCTCTTAGGTTTTTTTGTCTTTGCTCTCCTATTTTTCATTTCTTTGAAATTCTTTTTTTGTTGTTAAGATTTTATTTATTTATTTGTCAGAGAGAGAGAGAGCACAAGCAGGGAGAGCGGCAGGCAGAGGGAGGAGCAGGCTCCCCGCTGAGCAAGGAGCCTGATGTGGGACTTGATCCCTGGGATCATGACTGAGCTGAAGGCAGACGTTTAACCGACTGAGCCACCCAGGTGTCCCTCATTACTTTGAAATTCTAAGTTCTATTTGCTAGGGAGATTTTCCTTAGTTTATCTTCTAAACCTATTTTAAGGTTTTTTGGGGGGTTTTTTTTGGCATAAAAATTTTAATGCCCATGAGCTTTTCTTGTTGACTAGTTTGTCCTTTTTTTTTTTTTTTAAGATTTGATTTTGTAAGTAATCTCTACACCCAGCGTGGGGCTCAAACTCACAACCCGAGATCAAGAATTGCACACGGTACTGACTGAGCCAGCCAGGTGCCCCTAATTGGTCCGTTTTATCCCTAAGCCACTCTGTTATTATTTTATGCTTACAATATCTTTTCTTACCTTTCTCTCTGAGGAATTACATTTTTTGACATTTTCTTCTTTTCCCTGCATTATCTTAGTGTCTTCTGGGTCCCTTTTTTCTCCTTTGGTTTGTTTATTTTCTTTTTAGTGTTGGAGATTTTCTTCACATGTTTGGTGTTCTTGACTATCTGTTCTTAAAGACTGAGCCACTAGAAAACTGATTTGAGGGGCGCCTGGGTGGCTCAGTCATTAAGTGACTGCCTTTGGCTTGGGTCATGATCCCAGGGTCCTGGGATCGAGCCCTATGTCGGGCTCCCTGCTCAGCAGGTAGCCTGCTTCTCCTTCTCCCACTCCCCTTCCCCCACTCCCCCTCTCGCTGTGTCTCTCTCTGTCAAATAAATAAATAAAACCTTAAAAAAAATCTTTATTGTTAAAATAAACAAATAAATAACTGATTTCAAGCAGAACTTACTGATGGGCTTCATTCAGTAATGTACTGGTAAATGTTTAGCAACCAACTCTGTGGAGAGAAAGACCCTAATTTTTAACATTTCATAATTTCTATGGTGTAAATATTCCCAATATGCCCTGTTTTAAGCTATCCACATGTTAGTGACTTTAAGATTGTGAAAAAATGCATATAATCAATTGGCTTTTATGAGCTCCACTCAGCCAGTTTTAGCAAACCACTGGCTTCACTTCAGAATAATTTGTCCACGGGGCGCCTGGGTGGCTCAGTCGGTTAAGCGTCTGCCTTCGGCTCAGGTCACGATCCCAGGATCCTGGGATCGAGCCCCACGTCAGGCTCCCCGCTCGGCGGGGAACCTGCTTCTCCCTCTCCCTCTGCCTGCTGCTCTGCCTACTTGTGCTCTCTCTCTCTCTGTCAAATAAATAAATAAAATCTTTAAAAAAAAAAAAAAAGAATAATTTGTCCACAAGTCAGCCTTCTTATAGGGGATTCTCTACATGTCAGCATCTGTAAGTCTTTTCTCTGGAGTTGTTTAGGATCTCCAGAGAAAAATCCTCCAGGCTCCTATCTGGAGGGTTTATCTCTAGCTTCTGACATTCTGGGAGAAAGGCAAGAGAGGGAGGCTGTGTCTGTCCCCTCCCTCTGCTGTGTCTGGTGTATTCTAATCCAGAGCCATGCCTATTCAGTTCTCGAGGGAATAAACCTACTGTGTTCTGGGTCAGGTATGTGTGGGGAGGTCACTTGGCTGCTTTTGGAGTGTGGGGGCATGGGAGACTAGTCTGTATATAGACATGTAGTAATTTCTCAGTCTTTAGTTCCATGCCTCAGCCCAATATTCTGTGATAAATGGCACTTCCAGAACCTGGATCTTCTAGGAGTTGCAGGGGGTAAATCAGGTCAATTCTCATTGGTGTCCTTTCGATGGGCACTTATGTTGTGCCTTCCGTCTGCTATATCAGATCCCACTTTTCCTCTGTTATCTCTTTGGCAAAAATTTACTTTAGGGGAGCCTGGGTGGCTCAGTCGGTTAAGCGTCTGCCTTTTGCTCAGGTCTTGATCCCAGGGTCCTGAGATCGAGCCCCGCATCGGGCTCCCTGCTCTGTGGGAAGCCTGCTTCTCCCTCTCCTGCTCCCCCTGCTTGTGTGTGCTCTCTCTCCCTCTCTGTCAAATAAATAAATAAAATCTTTAAAAAAAATTTTACTTTAAAATTGGATTCTCTTAAGTTTTTCTCTTCTGTTCTTATTGTCTTTGTGGATTTATATGTCTTTTTTTCCTTTACTGTTATTTTAGTGCATTTAGGGAAGGAGAGGAGGTCATTTTTGGAATTGATCTGCCATGTTTAATCAGAAATCTCTCCATTAGGGGGTGCTTGGCTGACTGAGTTGGTAGAGCGTGCAACTCTTGGTCTTGGGGTGGTGAATTCAAGCCCCACGTTGGGCATAGACCTTACTTTTTCTTTATTTTTAAGGTTTTATTCATTTATTTAAGAGAGATAGAGTGTGAGAGAGAGAGAGCATAGGCAGGGAGGAGGGGCAGAGGAGATGGAGAAGCACGGAGCCGGATGCGGGGCTCGATCCCTGGACCCTGGGATCACGACCTGAGCCAAAGGCAGACGCCCAACCAACTGAGCCACCCAGGCGCCCCAAGAGCTTACTTTAAAAAGAAAGAGAGAGGGAGGGAGGGAGGGAGGGTCGGTCTCTCCATTAGATGGTATCCATTTGGTTTCATAGGAAAGATGACAATGCAATAATGGTCTAGCAGAATAAGTAATGTCTATCCATGGTTGTAATTCTTTTTTATTTTTGGTCAGCAGAGGAAGCCATGGGGAACGAACTGACTGACGAAAATTCCAATTTTTTTCACGTAGATTTTTAGCTTCAGAATTCTGACTTTACTCTTCACATAGTCCAGGATAATTGATAATGAAGTGGAAAGAACCCAGGTTTTGGACATGGAACCTCAAAGTCAAATCCTGGGTCCACTGCTTAGCAGTTGCATGGCCGTGAGTCAGCACCCTTCTGCATAGAAGGAGGATAAAATCCCTGCCCCACTTTTTTCGCAGGATTAGTATAAGGACTCGGTGAGATTAATGGAAATAAAAATGCTTTAGGAGACTGTGAATGAGGAAGTATAATGATTCACTTTTGTTTTCCCACTTAATTCTGAAGAAAATATGAGGGTGAGGGATTGGGCTGGTTGATCCCTCTAGGTAGAAAGTACAGAGAATAACGTCCTCAGAAACGTGTGAGTTGCACTCAAGCTGCTTAATGAGTTGATGTGTTTCTAGTGTTGTCCTCACTCCTCCTCATCTTCACCGTAGTCCAAATGCTGATTCCAGGCCTTCTAATAGAAAGCCTAACTAAATATGTGATTCAAGCAGACACAGTTGTCCCAGCAACAGGAGCCTGTTCTGCCAATGTCATGGTTACTCTCCCCCACTTTTGTCTCCCAGATGCTGCTGCAGATTGCTGATGATTTTATTGAGAGTGTGGTGACAGCGGCCTGCCAGCTTGCTCGGCATCGCAAGTCCAGCACCCTGGAGGTGAAAGATGTCCAGCTGCATCTAGGTATGTTGTCTCGTTTCTCCCTGAGGCATCCACACTGTTGCTCCTTCAGGACCACCAGGAACATGTAGTCAGAGGAACTTTCATGTCAGGATTAGACTTTTGGGCTCCGGGATAGATGTATTCATTCAATTAGCATCACATAGAGAAGAGAAATCCATCCATGGTCAGGAGAATAAGCCCAGGCATTGGGTTTGCCACTTTCTATCTGTATCACCTTGTCCTTCCTCCTTACTTTCTCTTAGAGCCTGTTTTCTCATTTGTAAAGTAGAGATCATAATATCATCCTTACACGGTGATCGTGAGAATTATGGGTTATATTTGTCAGGTGACTCGGGCCCTAGCACAAAGTAAGAGTTTTGTAAATGTAGCTATTATGTTTCCACCATTTAAATAATGGTGTTTCTCTTCCAGTTTTTAGCCTATTTATCCATTCCCCCCCCCAAAAATTATAATCATAATGTACATATAATTTTGTATTCCATTTTTCTACTTACCAGACACTAAATTCAAGCTTGGGTTTTTCTGAGAGATACTCGCTAACATTGCTAACATCATCACTTGGGAAATGAATAAGCCCCCTTCTGCACTGGTTACAGTGTGCTCAAAAGAAAGTGAACAATCTTGTGAGTACAAAGATAATCAGGCCAACTGAATGAGGCAGAAGAAATTAAGGGATTCAGTATAGATCAACCCATGAGTAATTACTGAAAGGCTTCCTTCCCGGTGACAGGAAGATACAGCTTGGGGAAGTGCTGGTAATCTTGGTGGAATAAGTAACATACTTCTGGTTCATATTGCTGGTTTTAATAACAGAAGACAGATATTCCAATTATCTATTATTAGGTAACAAACTTAAAATGATAACAGTGGCTTAAAATAGTAACAATTGTTTATTTTGTTCATATGTCTGGGGGTTGACTGGGCTTAGCTAGGCAGTTTTGCTGAGGGTCTCTCATGTAATTAAAGTCAGGTGGTACCTAGGGCTGAGATTGTTTTGAAGGAAGATGTATTAGTCTCCTAGGGCTACTGTAACAAAGTGCCACAAACTAGGTAGCTTAAAACAACAAAATTTATTCTCTCACATTTCTGGAGGCCAAAAACCTAAAATCAAGGTATCAGGAGGGCCGTGATCCCTCCAATGCTTCTGTGAAGAATCCTTCCTCACCTTTTCCTAGCTGCTGGGTGGCTAGCAATCCTTGGCATCCCCTGCGTATAGTTGCGTCACTCTGTCTATGCCTCGGTCTTCACGTGGCCTTCTCCCTTGTGTGTGTCCCTCTCTCTGTCTCTTCTCCTCTCGTGGGATGCCAGTCATACAGGATTAAGGGCCCACCCTACTCCTGTACGACCTCATCTTAATTAATCGTATCTGCAATAACCCTATTTCCAGTATATTCTGAGGTACTGGGGGTTAGGACTTAAACATGTCTTTTTTGAGGGACACAATTCGACCCATAACAGAGTTTCATCATGTCCAAGTCTGATATTGGGGCTAGAAACTCTCAAAATGCTGGGATTCCAGGGGCGCCTGGGTGGCACAGTCAGTTAAGTGTCAAAATCTTGGTTCTGGCTCAGGTTGTGATCTCAGGGTTGTGAGATTGAGCCCTGAGTCAGGCTCAGTGAGGAGTCTGCTTGAGATTCTTGCTCCCTCTCCCTCTGCCCCTCCTGCTCGTGCTCTCTCTCTTTCTCTCTCTAAAATAAATGAATCTTAAAAAAAAAAGAACAACCTGGGACTCCACAGGTCTCCCTCTCTCTGCAGTCTCTCAACACGGTCTCATCCTGTGCAGTCCCAGGATAGGTGGACTTCTTACATGGTAGCTGAAGGCTCCCAGGATGTGTGTCCCATAACCACCTGGCAGAAATTGCACGGCCTTTACTAATGTAGTGTCTGAAGTCACACAGCATCATTCCTACTGAATTCTATTTTTTTTCCTAAAGATAGATTTATGTATGTATGGATTTATTTATTTATTTATTTATTTATTGGGGGGGGCATGCAAGCAGGGGGAGGGGCAGGGGGAGAGGGAGAAGGAGAGCAGCAGACTCCCGGCTGAGCTCGGAGCCAACAATGCAGGGCTCGATCTCAAGACCCTGAGATCATGACCTGAGCCAAAATCAAGAGTCAGATGCTTTACCGACTGAACCACCCAGGCACTCCCTAAATTCTATTCTTTGAGGCTATCACAAAGATATGGCCAGGTTCAAGGGGAAGGAACATAGCCTCCACTTCTTCTTCTTCTTTTTTTTTTTAAGATTTTATTTATTTATTTGACAGAGAGAGAGAGAGCGAGAGCAGGAACACAAGCAGGGGGAGTGGGAGAGGGAGAAACAGGCTTCCCACCGAGCAGGGAGCCCGATGTGGGGCTCGATCCCAGGACCCTGGGATCATGACCTGAGCTGAAGTCAGACGCTTAACCACTGAGCCACCCAGACATCCCTAGGCTGCACTTCTTGATGGGAGGCATGTAACAGAATTTGCAGACATGTTTTAAAACCATCACAACGCAAATTGATAGCGACAGAAAGTAGAATGGTGGTGACAAGGGGCTGTGGGAGGGGAAATGGGGAGTTATTTAATATGTACAGAGTTTTAATTTGAGATGATGAAAACGTTTTGGAAATGGATAGTGGTAATGGTTGCACAACAGTGTGAATGTGCTGAATGCCACCGAACTGTATACTAAAAAATGGTTAAAATGGTAAATTTTATGTATATCTTGCCTCAAAAACCCCACACACAACAGATTATATTACTTTGAGAGTTTGGCATTCCTATTTTTAAATATTTTGTATTTTAATTATTGATAATACAATTAGAATATTAGGTTATTCATTAAGGGTGAGAAGTAATTATCACAGCAACAAGAATACTCACAATTCTGCATGGCCAGAACAGCTTCTGTAGCAGGCCTAATGGAGGCTGAATCATAATCAGAAGATTGCTTAGGGGGTATGGGATCGGAGCGTGGGGAATTAGGGAACCTGGTATTGAATGGCACCAGACCACCTAGGTCTGCTGCACACCACTACCCCAACAAAGATAAGCTTGCCAATGGAGCTGTAAACTCTGGACACCACCTCTCTCCTGACAGACTGGGATGGGCAGAGCTGGGTTTGCTTCTGACCCGATTTCCTATACTTGCATAATTGACTAACCTCCCCTTCTGATGGATAAAGTCTTGAGAAATATGAAAGTTCAATGACATAATGTGCATGGAATGCTTTGTACAATGTTGCTTTATGCCACACATTTTTTTTTTTTTTAAAGATTTTATTTATTTATTTGAGAGAGAGAGAATGAGAGACAGAGAGCATGAGAGGGAGGAGGGTCAGAGGGAGAAGCAGACTCCCTGCCGAGCAGGGAGCCCGATGCGGGACTCGATCCTGGGACTCCAGGATCATGACCTGAGCCGAAGGCAGTCGCTTAACCAACTGAGCCACCCAGGCGCCCTATGCCACACATTTTTTTTAAAAGATTTTATTTATTTATTTGACAGAGAGAGACAGCGAGAGAGGGAACACAAGCAGGGGGAGTGGGAGAGGGAGAAGCAGGCTTCCTGCGGAGCAGGGAGCCTGATGGAAGGCTTGATCCCAGGACCCTGGGATCATGACCTGAGCCGAAGGCAGACACTTAACGACTGAGCCACCCAGGCACCCCTATGCCACACATTTTTACTATACCTTTTAGTCACTAAATGATTGTTGTTGCTATTACATTAATATTATATAAAATATAAATGCATGCACATTTAGGGACACCTGGGTGGCTCAGTCAAGTTAAGTGTCTGCCTTCGGCTCAGGTTGTGATCCTGGGGTCCTGGGATTGAGCCCTGCTTCTCCTCTCCTGCTGCCCCTCCCCCCAGCTTATGCTTTCTGTCAAATAAATAAAATCTTAAAAAATAAATGCATATTTAAATATTTTGCTACACATATTTAATGTGTGTGCATTCTTGCCTGGTAGCTTTTTTTTCAGATTTAAAAAAAATTTTTTTTAAAGATTTATTTATTTTAATTTTTTAAAAGATTTTATTCATTTATTTTGGAGCGAGAACAAGCAGGGAGAGGGAAAGGGAGAGACTCTCAAGCAGACCCCATGCTGAGTGAGGAGCCAGATGGGGGCTCAATCCCTTGACGCTGAGATCATGATCTCAGCTGAAACCAAGAGTTGGACACCTAACTAACTGAGCTACCCAGCGATCCGGGATTTATTTATTTATTTGAGAGAGAGAGAGCCAGGGGGAGGGGTAGAGAGAGAGGGAGAGAAAGTCTTAAGTACACTCCCTGCTAAGTGCGGAGCCCAAGTCGGGGCTCAGTCCCACGACCTCGAGATCAGGACCTGAGCTGAAACCAAGAGATGGTTGCTCACCCGACTGCACCACTCAGGTGCCCCTAAGATTTTATTTTTTTATGTAATCTCTACACCTAATGTGGGGCTTGAACTCAAAACCCTGAGATCAAGAGTCGCATGCTCCACCAAGTGAGTCAGCCATGCGCACCACTACTCTTTCTTTAAAGAGACTTTGCAGATCCATATCCTGATCCACTTTGTGTGGATTGTAAAGTTTCATTCCCAAAGAATGATCTCAGTGTCACTTTCAAGTACTGAAAACAGATATTATTAGCAGAAGCCTTCAGCATTTTTATTTTCAAAGAAATATTGGAGGAAGGACGCCTAGGTGGCTCAGTTGGTTGGGCGTCTGCCTTCTGCTCAGGTCATAATCCCGGGATCCTGGGATCAAGTCCCGCATTGGGCTCCTTGCTCAGTGGGGAGCCTGCTTCTCCCTCTGCCTGCCACTCTCCCTGCTTGTGCTCTCTCTCTCTCTGACAAATAAATAAAATCTTTTTTTTTTTTTAAGATTTTATTTATTTATTTGACAGAGAGAGAGACAGCGAGAGAGGGAACACAAGCAGGGGAGTGGGAGA